>NC_057946.1:39456139-39576139 GCF_018555375.3 Anguilla rostrata | reverse complement strand
AGGCTCACAGACGACACGGTTGCAAATGCGTCCGTTAACGCGACCATATGGAACAGCTGGAATGAAATCCCACCGGACTGGTTTTTGTCTCGGACCGCGTGCGGAAGCGTGCGGAACATCGGGGAGCGGCACGCGGGACCGGCGGAGCGGGACAGCGTCGGTGTTCCGTGGGTCTCAGAGCGGCGGACGTGCCTCGTCTGGAACTTCACGTGTACGCGGTTACCGGACCGGGCTACCCACTGCCACACAGAGCTACCCGAAATCCTTATACCCCCGCCCCGTAGCCTGAGGGTATGTCACAAGGCACAGCCTGCAGCAGCTTAAAACCCCCCCCCCCCAGCCCCCCCAAAACAAACGCCCGAGCCAAAATGAACCGTTATTGGACAGGTATCTCAAGAGGCGCAAAAGATGACCCCCAGTGGTTAACCAGACAGAAACTTAGTTAACCTCTCACATGCACACAAGTAAAGAACTCACTTTACTCCTCCCCAGCTCAGGGAGACCCCCTTTATATATAAAGTTCCCCCCACCAGACCGTACCAAAATACACATTACAGGAGGGCGTGTGGGCTTTTGGTGCAGTCCCACTCACCATCCATATACGAATGCCCCTGTGTGGCCACGGGAGTTCAATTACCCGCCCCAGCTCTCTGTGGCCTGCACTCTGACTCCTGTCTGTAACTGGCGAAGCCTCCCCCCGTCTGAATACGAAACATGAGGAGGGTGAACTGTTCACTCTCCTTTAAGAAAACAAAGACACATTACACCTTACTGCAATATCCCCTCATTGTATTACATTTAGCACACGCTCTTACCCACAGAGGCTTACGCAGATTACATTATTGCATACAACCCTTTTATTTATACAGCTGCATGTTTTATTGAAGCAACTCGAGTTAAGAGCCTCGCTCAAGGGCACAACGGCAACTCCTCAGCTGGGAGTCCAACCCACAGCCTCTGAGTTACAGGCCCGGTTTCCCTACAGCCACACTCCACCGCCCCGGGACAAACACAGGCGCTTCTGACCGCCGTTCCAGACAGGATTAAGTCTGGTGGGATCCCCACAGGCGCGAGCGAGCCGGATGTTTGGAGAGAGGAACGGCGAAGGCTAATGAGGCCCATCGTGACAGCACGGCAGTCTGTGTGAGCGTGTTCCTGTGAGGAGTCATGAGTTTCTGTGAGGTGTAATGAGTTCCTGCGATGAGTAATGAGTTCCTGCGATGAGTAATGAGTTCCTGTGAGGATTAATGAGTTCCTGTGAGGATTAATGAGTTCCTGTGAGGAGTCATGAGTTCATGTGAGGAGTAATGAGTTCCTGTGAGCAGTAATGAGTTCCTGTGAGGAGTAATGAGTTTCTGTGAGGAGTAATGAGTTCCTGTGAGGTGTAATGAGTTCCTGTGAGGATTAATGAGTTCCTGTGAGGAGTCATGAGTTCATGTGAGGAGTCATGAGTTCCTGTGAGCAGTAATGACTTCCTGTGAGCAGTAATGAGTTCCTGTGAGCAGTAATGAGTTCCTGTGAGCAGTAATGAGTTCCTGTGAGGTGTAATGAGTTCCTGTGAGGAGTAATGAGTTCCTGTGAGGAGTAATGAGTTCCTGTGAGGTTGCTCAGCTGCATGATTGCTGGTGGGGCCCCAGCTCAGGTCTGACTCAGTTTATAAATGAAACTGGAAGCTGAAGTGAAATTAAGTAGATAAACTCTGCAGTCCCTCAGCAGAGCCTGTGTCAAACCCACTTTAACATCAGCCACACGCGCGCACACACACACAGAAGCACAGACAAAAACAGATGCACACACACACACACGCACACATTACATTATTACATTACAGGCATTTAGCAGACGCTCTTATCCAGAGCGACTTACACAACTTTTTTACATAGCATTTTTACATTGTATCCATTTATACAGCTGGATATATACTGAAGCAATTTCGGTTAAGTACCTTGCTCAAGGGTACAACGGCAGTATCCTACCCGGGAATCGAACCTGCGACCTTTCGGTTACAAGTCCAGTTCCTTACCCACTGTGCTACACTCTGTCCACACACATATAGGCATGCAGGCACACACACACACGTACACACACAGACACACACATGCTATCACGCACACACAAAAATATACAGACACACACACACATGCAGACACACACATACACATACACAGACACACACACAGACACACACACTCACACACTGACACACTCTCTCACACCCATATACACACCCCCACACATGCTCATATGCACACACACACACACACACACACACAGACACACACATGCTATCACGCACACACAAAAATATACAGACACACACACACATGCAGACACACACATACACATACACAGACACACACACAGACACACACACTCACACACTGACACACTCTCTCACACCCATATACACACCCCCACACATGCTCATATGCACACACACACAGAGGAGATCACAGAGAAGAACGCTCTCCCAAACAGAGTCACGGAGGCTTCTCAACAGAGTCCTGAGACAAACGCTCTCTCCAAACATGAGGTCCTGGAGACGCTCAAGAGGTCAGAGAAGAAGCTCCAAAGAGTCCTGAGAAGAAGCTTCCTCAAAGAGTAAGAGTACCTCTGCAGACAGAGGTCACTGTGAAGCGTCTCCCAAGCAGATGCTGGGAAGAGCTCTCCAGCAGAGTCACAGAAAGAAGCTCCCAACAGAGGATCACAGAGAAAAGCTCTCTCAACAAGGTCACGAGACGCTCTCTCAAACAAGGTCAAGAGAAGAACGCTCTCCAAACAGAGTCACAGAGAAGAACCTCCCAAACAGAGTCACAGAAAAACGCTCTCCCAAACAGAGGTCATAGAGAACGATCTCTCAAACAGAGGCACAGAGAAACGCTCTTCAAACAGAGGTCACATGAAGAACGCTCTTCCCAAACAGGGTCACAGAGAAACGCTCTCCCAAACAGAGGTCACAGAGAGAAGAACGCTCTCCCAAACAGGTCACGAGAAGAACGCTCTCCAAACAGAGGTCACAGAGAAGACACACTCTCCCAACAGAAGTCACAAGAAAACGCTCTCTCAAACAGAGTCACAGAACAAACGCCTCCCAAACAGAGGTCACAGAAAAACGCTCTCCCAAACAGAGGTCACACAGAAGAACGCTCCCTCAAACAGAGGTCACAGAGAAGAACGCTCTCCCAAACAGAGGTCACAGAGAAGAACGCTCTCCCAAACAGAGGTCACAGAGAAGAACGCTCTCTCAAACAGAGGTCACAGAGAAGAACGCTCTCTCAAACAGAGGTCACAGAGAAGAACGCTCTCCCAAACAGAGGTCACAGAGAAGAACGCTCTCTCAAACAGAGGTCACAGAGAAGAACGCTCTCCCAAACAGAGGTCACAGAGAAGAACGCTCTCCCAAACAGCTGTGCCAAAACATGGCGGCTGCTCTGGCTGTCACCCTGGATGGCTCGGTGAGCTCACAGAATCGCGTAGTTCTGGCAGGCCACCAGAGTCAAGCGCTCCGGCTGAATCAGCTGATGGCTCAGCTGAGTGAGGTTCACTTATCACAGTACATTCACTTAACAGGGCGGTCTACTTAAACAGCCTCCCTCTACTCATTCAGCTGCTCCTCCTGCATGCAGCCATCTGTACGTTGTGTTGCAAATTCCCTCCACCACCCCAGCTCCATCCCTATGTGTTAAGAATTTGCTTTGCTGCTGGATCTGTTCTGTGTGTACCCCTCTAGGGGGGTTTGGCTGCTGGCCTCCCGGCCTTATCCACGCGGGCTGCGTGGTTGGCAGGAGAGCTCCCAGAACAGTCATACCGCCAAACAGAACTGTACTGAGTTTATTGTTAATAAAGATGTTACTTTGATGACAGTGGTCCTAACAGAACCCAGAGTTTTGTTTGGACTCACTCATCACTCACCCATCGCAATGTTCTATAAAGCTTTGGCTCGACGAGCCAAGCGCTTTCACTGGGTTTCACAAGCCAAGAAAAACCAGAGAAACAATTTTGTTGGACAAACCAAAACTCTGTCAGGGGTGACCGACATGGTGTTGGAATGGTTTTCCAAACTGCCTGTGCTCGAGGCTTCACTATCAAACTCTCCAGGGATTTTCGTTTGCTCCAGATAGCGCTCGAATCCTGGCTTCAGCTCCTGCCCGTGCCAGCGCCGACTCTGGCCGGATGTCCCTGGGCATGACGCCACGGGACCTCCCAGGGGCGGAGCCGGGGGGGGGTTTATGCTACCCCACAGTTTCCAGATTTGATAAAGAGCCTTGGCCCGCGCATTGAGCCCGGACGGCACAGCAGCGTGTGCCTGCAGCGATTGGCTGCCAAGCCGGATAATTAGTCCAGTTATTCGGCCAGGCACAGTGCCGGAGCACGCGGCAGAAACCCCCCTGGCTCGCTGGGACCGGGCCTGCCCAAGCCCCTGTCAGTGCGACACGAAAACAATGCAGAGGGGGAAAAGCCAACATAATAAAAGTGTGTTGACTGGATTGTACTGACGCTTTTCGAGCTCCAGTTACAAGCACGGATTAAATCACGACCGCAGGTTGCAAATGACCGGTTGTGAGAACGGAATGAGAATGGGCGCTATGGAAACGGAGAACGCGGAACCCTACAGGGTTCCGAGCTGATGTGAACCCGTCAGTGCCCGCTCTCTTCCAAGAGATCGCACAAAGCGTACCAGTGACCTAAAGCGTCGCAAACTCTGGCTTTTCACAAGACCGTGACATTTTTGTGACATGCGGTGTTGAAAGCCAATTGAGTGGCACATTTATTTGTTTTACATCAAGATGAAACTAATGCCTTAACACAGTAAAACATTCAGAGACCAATTTTCTGTAGTCTAAGTGCAGTCGTCAAACACTAGCCCTAACACAAGGCGTTGGCAAATTAGGGTGTGTCCAGCTCAAGTGTAAGCTCCACCAAGACACAGTCATTAAAGAGGCAGGATTGATAGCAATAAATTAGCTGTGGGTGTGATGAGGATTTGGCTTCATTAGTGCCAATCAGATCCCCCCAAATCTTTCCCTTTAAAAACTGCTAGCTATCTGCTAATTTTTGTCACGGCTGAAGAGCAAGCGCGTTACTAGAGGCTCCATCACGAGCCTTTCTACCGAACGTTACGTGTGCTATCAAAACTACGGTGAGATGAAATAGTTTTAATTTGCATATGTATTTCCCCCTAAAACAAAATACATTTTCCATTTATATGCCGGACAGTGCTCGTTTCTTTGTTTCTTGGCTGTTAATTTTTGTTCAAAACCACTTTTTAAAACAAAAAAAACAAAATCACTACTTAAACTATTTCAGACATGCACTTGAGCAGATGGATGCACAGTCAGTAGAGACGCAGCTCCACAGCCAGCGAGTCCCTGCATTCTTTGAATCCATTCACACACACAGATTCTTTGCGTTTTTTTCCACATCTGTTTGTACAGCTGGATCCGTATTGAAGCGGTTCAGTTTAAGCACCTTGCTCAAGGGCACAACAGCGGAGTCCTACCAGGGAACCAAGCCTAGGCTACGCGCCCAGAATGCGCAAGCCGCTACCGCTACGTATTCTTCACAGCGTATTACTATGCAGCGCGCACGGAGCTCCGCAGAGAACCCGCTAGCTTTCCGACGACTGTATCGGAACGTACCGCCCGACCGGGCCCGAAATGTCAGACGCGCGTTTTTTAACATTCCGAAGGTTCTCTCGATCGCTGGCCCTGGCCCGGCCGCACGCGCCCGCGAAAGCGAGCTCGTTCCGAGCTCGGCGTACGGAGTAAATCGCTCCGATTTTCGCGGGTAGCCGCCGTCCCTGAACAGCCATTGTAAACGGCGCTGCCTGTAATTGCCCTCTCTCAAACGGCGTCCCGTTACGTACCACATTCCACTGCCGAGACGGTTTAAAAAAATTAACATAACAAGAACCAGCGGAACCGACACGCATTTAACAAACGCGAATGACTGACGGGGAGACTATAGCTGGTCTCTCGAGGTCCCCGTGCCTCCCATTAAGACTCTCACACCGATTGCCTCCGTACAGGTACCTAAGCAGCCGACATTGACTGCATAATTGAACACAGCTTGCATGTAAAATAGACAGACTGAAATAAACAAGAGATTTCTTGCATCTGCGTTAAGTGTTTATGTATCTTTTTATGTGGCGCATTTCATAACGCCACCAAAATAGCACGATGCGGCAGCTGTTTGAGTTTAAACCTGACCTGGGTCAGTCTAAAATGCAAACGCATGACTGACCAACAAACTTCCGCAGCGCCAAATGCTTCTATTGACATTGACCCCCCGTTGTGACACCCGACCCATGTTGACGCAAACAGGTTCGCTACAGACCGCGAAACGACCGACCCATAGCGCAGGGCGACAAATATTTCGTTTGAGAGAGACGAAACCAGCCATTCCACTCGCAGCCGGGCGCGTTTGCGCTTGAATGGTCACCGATAATTTGGTCGTGTGTTAATACAACTCAACCTACGAGTCCAACAGGGATCAAATGCACTACAACAGAGTAAACATGCAGTGAACTAACCTTTTTATTGTGTCGCAGAGCGGGCCCTAGTTGTGTTTCTTTAATGAGAAACCTTTTTACAAGAAGCCATTTGGTAATTTAAATTAACATTTTTTTGGAGCACTGTCGAGGGTGCTTGACCTTTCCTTTTGGCCGAAAGGCATCATAGTTTTAGCTGCTCTGGGAGACGCACTGCGTCCCATTCACAAGGAGACTCTGCAGAGCAGCAGAGCAGCCCTGACAACGCCGGTAAGCAGAGGTTAATGGAACTCAGACTTCCCCGAACGAGTGCGGTCACCTTCGTACCAGAAAAGGGTTTTTAATTAAATCGTTGGAGGTAATCGATGAGTGTTTATAAGGGCCCTGCCCTAAAGCAGATGCACTCGAACATCTCAATGCTCTGCTCATTTCCCTGCAGGTCCGTGTGGGTAAACAGTTCTGAGGGGGTGCCCTTGTCCTGTGGGTCAAACCCAACGTGCAGACTTCGGGACATGAGGGAGAGCCTCCATTCTTAGGCTGCACTGAAGCACTAAAGCAATTCTGGCCTTGAAAGGAAGAACTTGAGCTTGGACATCTAACACACGTGAGCATGGGCGATTAGTGCGTCATCCACGTGGTGACCATGGAGACAGCCGTGTTTGCTGGGATAAGGGGGGGGGGCAGGTTTATCAGGCAGGACCCAGACTGAGGCCACACTGGCATGGAGCCTTCAGAATGTACACAGCATGAAGAAATGCCTCTCCAGGCTTTCAGAAAACCACAGGCCATGCAGATCATTACTACACTCAAAAACCCCCACACCCCCCCCCCCCGCCCCCAATCCACAAGAAGGCATTCTGCATTACCACATTGTGGTTTCTCCCCCCACCCCCTACTCCCCAGAACCCCTAAAATAGTTCTCTGAGTGCGCGCTCTGTGATGTCTGTGGTCCTGGCGGTGAGATCTCCGCTCCATGAGAGTACCGCGGGAATGTTCCGGACTGTTTTAGGACAAACCCCCTAATCAGTTACCCGCAGGGAACCCGCGCCAAAAAACCCACATCAAACCCGCCTGCCGCGTACGCGACCGTGATTCACCCCCCCCGGAACGGCTCCAGGAACCCCCTTCCCTCCCAAAAATATCAGATGTCAGCATGAAATAAAATAGGAAGTAAATAAACAAAATGAAGTATTCGACTCCAGGAAGAGCGAGCAGACGCAGAAAACAGTCTCAGCCTTTCCAGCAGCAGCGGTTTTATTTGATGGCGAACCGCTGAGCGAGCGTTCGATGATGGAGCCCCCTGGGGGAACGGCTCTGGAGAAGGTGCTGAGCCAGGGGAGGGGGGGGAAAAGGGCCCCCCCCCCGAAGGGGCATTTATTCCGCGCCGTTTACCGCCCCGCCCGTGGATTCGTCACGCTGAACACACGCCGTGAAAAAGACCTCCTAACGTCCTCCCTGCACACTGAGGGAGAACGGACTGAGACGGTGAGGCATGATAGCACGGTCTATACCTCGCTGAGAATTTTCTATTGTGTGTGTAAATGTGTGTGTAAGTATGTATGTGTGTGTATATGTGTGTGTATGTGTGTGTATATGTGTGTATGTGTGTGTGTGTGTGAGTGCGTGTGAGATTTCATTATGGATTTTGGCCTCACACACACACACACATATCATTTCAGGACGATCGACCGTGGTTATGAAATGCAATAAAACATCGAACAGCAAGACCGTTCTCTTGTGCTTATGGAACAGCGCTTATTTATGCTATGGAAAAATGAATGGAAAAAACCACCATGCAGAACCTGAGTGACATGTACATGATTATGAATCTCAGAGTGTGACCCAAAAATGCATCCTCCGTCCCTCCACTACCTGTGGCCCGGAAGCAGGTCTTTGTGTCCTCCCTCCAAAGTCCATAGAGAGAGCACCACAGTACCTCCACCCCCTCCCTCCAGTGTGCCAGCATTACAGGAGACACAAGGAGCGGCTTCAAACTCCGCCCCTCCTCACCTCCAGGCAAAGGATACATCGATGTGTCCTACCGTGGAAGTCTTTTCACATTTCGGCCTGACGTGCTCACGCCCACAGAGATTGAAAGACCATCCCACCGAGTCTGACACTATCCAAACTTGAGAAAGCGGAGATGTCGGGGAACCTGAATTTCCCCAATTATGCGAGCTATATCGCCAAAACTGAGTGCGGTTCAGTAGGTTATCACACATATCATCCTACGCAAAGGCTAGATTTCCTACAAAGATTAACAAAATATCAGTTTGTTTTTGTGGCTCAAATCCAACTTACAAATTTGGCAATTTAAGAGGAAGAAGCAGGTTTATTTATTTGGTGGTACATGAATGTTGCTTAAACAACTATGACTATAAACATAAATAAGCACGGCAGCTGCCATTATTTCAGAATGTGAACATGCATGGATGAATTTATTCAACCAACGGTTCCTTAACAACAAATTTTATTTCAAACGTTAGAGTGGGAAAAAATAGTTTTTCAATGTGAACACCGAACATTGGGAAACAATAACTCAGATAATGTGATGTGACATACAGTATACATTTCACTAATCTATGGAAATGTTTCTGAATTAGCCTACGTGAGATGCAATGAACTGGCAATAGAATGTAGGCTGTCACAGCATGGCTACAGTGTATGAGGTGTATTGGTGCCGTAGGCTATGTTCAGACATCGTGCACAACGGGATTCTGGAACGACAGTAAATCGTTATGTTCGTATAGGACCTAGTATAGCCACAGCAGACAGGAAGTAAAGGTTTGGTATGCCACGCCAGGCAGGAAGTAAAGGTTTGGTATGCCACGCCAGGCAGGAAGTAAAGGTTTGGTATGCCACACCAGGCAGGAAGTAAAGGTTTGGTATGCCACGCCTGACAGGAAGTAAAAGTTTGGAATGTCACAGCCGGCAGGAATTAAAGGTTTGGAAGTAAAGGCACCTCATACACTGTAGCTGCGCTGTGACTGCCTGCATTCTATTGCCAGTTCATTGCACCTCACATAGGCTGATTCAGAAACGTTTCCACCACATACGCCAGGCTGACAGGAAGCAATAGGACTCAGTGTGTAACACAGAAAGAGAGACAGAACAACACGGGCTTCTGACACCAGTGTTACAGAAAGGAATAAACAGAGCTGTTGAATGGGATGCGTAACAGCAATTTCAGCTCAGACGGGAGGGCCGTTCTGTCTCCCCGGGAGAGCGAACACCAGGAGAAACGCTGAAGCCGAGAAAGTATCGAATTCGGCGAGTTTGAACATCGGGCAGCGGCGAGGACGAGAGGATTTGAACTCCGGCAGGGGAACGGATTTTGAATAATTTATCCGGGGAGCGTCTGGGACCCGCCGGCGCTAAATCGGCTCTGCTCCCCCCCCCGCCGGATCTCGGCTCCGCGGCCGTTTGGCGAGGCTCCGTTCCGCCGGGGGGAGTCCGGTGACACCACCGCCGCGGCTGCGCCGGGGACTACTCCGGCCTCCGCTTCAGCGCTCCCGCCAATAACCGCTAACTACCCCTCAACTGCTGCTCATCGGGGCGCCGCATCCAGCCGAACCGACCGCTCGCAGTGCGGTCACAAGGCCCGCGGGCAGCCAATCACATCTCACATCCAGCCTCGCCGCAGCCGATACGTCACCCAACCGTCAGCCTGACCCGGCCGACCCCCGGCTGAGCGATAAACCGGCCCGTTCCCGGATGCGCCTCGCTAACCAACCCACCGCCAGATCCTCGTTCCGGTGAATCACCATCTTTTTTTTTCAGGCGGGGTTTCCAGTTAAGAGGTGGCGATCGGTGATTCAAGCCGAAATTAAGCACTGACCTACGAAATGACGCAAACTCAAACCGGCCAGAACCGATTCCATCGTAAGAAACTCGCAAGCCGTAACCGCCGCCCCCCCCGCCGCCCCCCCTCCCTACCCCACCTCCCTTCCGGGCACTAATGAGAAACTGCATCTGGGGTCAAGGTGACCTCTAAATGTTCCTTCAGCTCCGTCTCTGCGTGGAGCTGAAGGAACTTATTTTTTGATCCGCGCTTGTCTATTTTTAAACCCCGCAGGCGAATACAGACACGAGGCCCCGCTCCGAGGAGCTTCTACAACAGCGCGACCGTCTACGGCCCTCCGTCGCGCAAAAAACCCCTCACGTCATTCGAGATTTCTGCACCCACAGGTCTAATTAGGGTACGTGCAGCTGAAAATTCAGGGCAGGGAGTGAAACACAGATTTCCTTGCATGTTACATAGATGTATTATTCTGGCTGACAAAGAAAAAACACTGACAGAAAGTGAAATGAAATTCGACGTGCTGCTAAGCGCTTCAGACCGAAGCGGGCTCCTCGCCTTCCCCCCTTCGTCTCTAATGGAAGGAAGCGGACGGGTTCCGCCGGAAAGCGAGGCTCGTTTTGGTGTTTAGTGGCGCATG
Source organism: Anguilla rostrata (assembly GCF_018555375.3). Lineage (NCBI taxonomy): Eukaryota > Metazoa > Chordata > Actinopteri > Anguilliformes > Anguillidae > Anguilla > Anguilla rostrata. The sequence goes on along the minus strand of NC_057946.1, from coordinate 39,565,210 downwards.
CCGGGACCCGCAAACAAGCTAAATGGACAACCGCTTCTCACCAAACCGGCACTTTGACTGCAGGAAGGGAAGGAAGACTTAATATCGCATCTCTGAAAACCTGATGCTTTTCCCTGGCTACACAATGATATATTTTTTTTGTTCTGTACAAAGACTGAGCGATGCAGTCCTCCGAAGAAGGGAGCCCTGTCATTGGTCGATTCGGAATTGCAATCCCACAAAGTGTTAAAGTCCCGCCTACCGCAAAATAGTGACTGGACCTAGGAAGTGGTTTGAAACAATTAAAACTTCCTTAGAAAGAAAGGAAAACTTAACAAATCGTATCTTCTCATGAGCAAACAATGACACAATTTAAGTTGTCCTTTATTGGGAAGTCCTATTGTTTCAAACCACTTCCTAGGTCCAGTCACTGTTTTAAGGTGGGTGGGAGTTTAACACTCCATAGGTGGCAACATTAAGGATGCAGACATTTTTCAAGGAAAAGCCAAAATGGTACATGGACAAAAAGTTGGACATATTTTCCAAACCTGGGAAGGCAGTCTTGATAGAGGAAGAATAGTTAGGTATTTAACAAGCCGTTAATGTGTTGGGCATATCCATAGACACTTTAAAACTCATAAAACAAAAATCATAAAACAAAAACAAAAAAAGGGATTCTCAGTTGCTATTGGGTGGTCGCAAATGGCAATCATCCAAAGGGTGGAAGCTCGTCAGTCCACTCACCCACCGCACCCTTTTCGGATAAGACCGGACACCCCCTGGTCTCTATAACATCGAATTTAACATTCGGGCATTTAGCCGGCTCTCTTATCCACAGAAACTTCGGCAAGTCACATTTTTACATGCAGTCTATTTATGCAGCGGGCAAATTTTACTGAAGGTAATTAAGGTTAAGTGCCTCGCTCAAAGGAAGAACCACAGCACCCCAGCTGGAAATCAAACGCGCGCCATTTTTCAGTAACGAGCCCAAGTTCCCGAACCGCTGCGCCCCGCCGCGGCTAACGTATCGCCATGACGTTCACACAAACAGCGGGAAAGAAATAAAAAAAGGGAGGAAAAAAAGAAGCATTCACAAAGTTTTCACTGTTTGATCTGTCTTCGGGAAGTCAGAAATACCCACTGCTGCCCGCATTTCAGCGCAAAGATGCATCTTCGAATATGCATCGAGCGCTCCAGCATCTATTCTTCGCGTTCAAAGAGAAATAATTCTCGAACCATAAAATGACTGAGCGCTACTTGGCAATAGCACGAGTCTGACGTCATTTCTTTTGTGAGTCATTCTGACAAAGGCAGTGCAATGGGGAGACATTATCATCCCTTACCAAACTCTGAATGAACACCACAACTGGGAGGCTGATGGATATCAGAACTCAGTATTGAACTGACACACACAGGCAGGACAGGAACTCAGAATATGACACTTCCTGTCTGTGCCTCGTCTGACCGAAGTGGCAAAAAACCAGGCTGCGTTTCAGAAGCTCACTTCCTGGTCTTGTTGAGAGACGTAGCTGGTTTGTGGGTTGTCTCCAGTATAGGAGTTTCAGCCACCCGTTTCAATGCAAGTCAACAGTAACAATACGGTCAAAATATGTAGAAAAAGTCCACATTTTCTTCCCACAAGAATATATAATCGCAACAGGTGTTCTTTCTTTGTCTTTCTGTACGCTGATTTATTAAGCTACTGTTATTTAGACAAGACTGTAACATTTCTGTGGACAAATCAGGGACAGATTATCTGTCGACCGGCATTCATGCCCATATAACGGGGACCCTTTTCCCTACTGCACAGTTTATGGCTCATATGTGTACAAAATGGGGGCCCCCCAAGACTACACTTCCCAGGCTTCAAAACGATTTACACCAAGCCCATGGAGAGTCAACGGGTGACATCACAGTGACTCGGTCCATATTTTTCCCACAGTTCACGGTCTGACCCCGGGTCCATGGTCTGACGCCGGCCCCAGGGGAGGACCACAAGCACCTGATTTCACGGTGAAGCGGTCAGGCTCTGCGCGCGCTAAGGACCATTTCCCCTGGTTAGTCGGCCGTTAACTTCACCGCGGAGACTAATAATCGCAGCCGTCGATCCGGCAAATGCTTAATTAACGATCATCCGTTCATGTCATACCGACTTGTCAGGTCATTAAATATAATTTGCTTTCCCGTTTCTGAGTGACACACTTGGAAGAACAGAGGGCTGTGCAACTAGTTCACAGAGGCTGTCCGCTAATAAACCACGCACACTCGCCTGCTTAACACACACACACACACACACAACACACACACACACAGCAGGGCTGTTCCCTGGCATTAATAAACCCAGCACACAATCACCTGCTCATACACACACATGCACACACACACACACACACACACACGCAGGGCTGTTCCCTGGCATTAATAAACCCAACGCACACTCGCCTGCTTACACACACACACACACACACACACACACACACACACACACACACACACACACACACACAGCAGGGCTGTTCCCTGGCATTAATAAACCCAACACACAATCACCTGCTTATACACACACACACACACACACACACAACACACACACACACACACACACAGCAGGCTGTCGCATAAAACCCAACACACCGCTGCTACCACACACACACACACACACACACACACACACACACACACACACACACTGCAGTGTGTAAACACACAATCACCTGCTTATACACACACACACACACTGCAGTGTGTAAACACACAATCACCTGCTTATATACACACACACACACACACTGCAGTATGTAAACACACAATCACCTGCTCTCTCACACACACACACACACAGCAGTGTGTAAACACACAATCACCTGCTTATATACACACACACACACGCACACTGCAGTGTGTAAACACACAATCACCTGCTCATATACACACACACACACACTGCAGTGTGTAAACACACAATCACCTGCTCATATACACACACACTGCAGTGTGTAAACACACAATCACCTGCTTATATACACACACAAACACACACACACACACACACTGCAGGCAAATGTGATTTCAGTGCTAGTTTGTACTTGGCAGGATTGTTTGTTTGTTTGCTGAACAGGTTACCCTACAGGGTTGGAGTCCTGATCTATGTGGTCACTTCTGGCACTACGATCTTTACTTCACTCTAGTGTGTTTCTTCTACACTTCTGCACCTTGAACTGATGCACTTTGTTGTACGTCGCTCTGGATAAGAGCGTCTGCTAAATGCCTGTAATGTAATGTGTGTAAACACACAATCACCTGCTCACACACACACGCACTCACACACACACGCACGCACATACGCACATATATATACACACACACACACACACTCCACCTGGATAGCCAGCCACCATCTGAAGCTCAACCTCAACAAAACTGAGCTGCTCTTCTTCCCATGCAAGACGTCCTTACTTCGTAAGCTCTCAATCACGGTTGATGGCACCACAGTGACTGCCTCTCACTCTGCCAAGAGCTTGGGGGTGGTCCTGGATGACCAACTGGACCTCAAGGAGCACATCAAGGCAACATCACAGTCCTGCAGATTCCTCCTGTACAACATCAGAAGGATTCGACCATACCTGACGACGCACTCCACCCAGCTGCTCGTCCAGGCTACGGTGACCTCTCGCCTTGATTACTGCAACTCTCTCCTTGCAAGCCTGCCAGCTTGTGCCATACAGCCACTACAGATGATTCAGAATGCCGCTGCCCGACTCATCTACAACCTTCCCAAATTCTCCCACGTCACTCCTCTGCTGCGATCACTCCACTGGCTACCGGTCGCTGCCAGGATCCGGTTCAAAGCCCTGACCCTTGCCTACACTGCTGCCAACAGGACAGCCCCCATCTAATTGCAGGACATGACTCGTTTCTATATGTCTGCTCGACCACTCCGCTCTGCGGCGCCTTGTAACCCCTCCCACCCGCCCAAAGGGATCACAGAGCTTCTCCACCCAAGCTCCCCAGTGGTGGAACGAACTCCCCGTCCCTGTCCGAACCTCCCCCTCACTATCCATCTTCCGCCGTGGCCTGAAGACTCTTCAGACTATACCTAGACTAACCACCACCACGCTGTATATTTCACTCTAAATCTCTCCCCCCCCCTTTTTTTTCATGACACTTGTTACATGTTGCCCCATCCCAGCACTTTTTGGTAATTTGTATTTGTCCTAATACTGTAGCTTATTCTTCTGCCTAGTTGGCTTTGCAGAGGTTAGGTCTGAATAGTGTTCACTGTGTGAACTGAACTGTGTTCTTGGCTAGAAATAGCTGTACAAAATAAGTATTGTACCTTACTGACCTGTGTTCAGCAGTTGTCTATGACCATGAAATGCACTTTTGTACGTCGCTTTGGATAAAAGCGTCTGCCAAATAAATGTAATGTAATGTGTAAACACACAATCACCTGCTCACACACACACACACACACACACACACTGCAGTGTATAAACACACAATCATTTGCTCACACACTGCAGTGTGTAAACAAACAATCACCTTCTTGCACACACACGCACGCACACAAACACACACACGCATACGCACATATATACACACACACACAGGCACACTGCAGTGTGTGAACACACAATCACTTGCTTGGGGGTGACATAGCTCAGGAGGTAAGAGCGGTTGTCTGGCAGTCGGAGGGTTGCCGGTTCGATCCTCTGCCCTGGGAGTGTCGAAGTGTCCCTGAGCAAGACACCTAACCCCTAATTGCTCCCAATGAGCTGACTGATACCTTGCATGGGAGCCTTTCACCGTTGGTGTGTGTGTGAATAGGTTAATGAGAGGCATCAATTGTAAAGCGCTTTGGATAAAAGCACTATATAAATGCAGTCCATTTACTATTTACTTGCTTATATATATACGCACACACTGCAGTGTGTAAACACACAATCACCTGCTCACATGCGCGCACGCACGCACGCACACAGCAGGGCCCAGCAGCCGGCCCGTACAGCCTTGCAGGAGGGTCCATCTCCTGCCGGTCGGACTGTCGGTTACTCTCAGCAACACAAAAACAGGAGCGTTGGAAAAAGAGGTCTGCCATCATCTGAACTGAAATGAAAATTTCCAGAATGTTCATTCAAATTCAGCCGTTAAAGAATTACGCTGGCAGGTCTGACCCGCCACACACACGGCGCTCAGAAAGCAGCGCTACAGACGCACGCGCGAGCGACGCTCTTATAAGAACCGCCACGCGGCACGCGTGTCTGTCAAAGGGCTGCTGCCACCGCCAAAACGGCGTCCCCGCAAAACGGCGTCCCCGCAACAGCGCCCAAAACGCGTCCCCGCAAACACGCGACGCGTCCCCGCAAAAGCGCCGCAACCCCCAAATCAGCCCCAAAGCGTCCCCGCAAAATGAGACGTCCCCACAAAAGCGCGACGTCCCCCAAAAGCGCGCAATCTTGTCTGAGAACCGAGGGCGAAGTCAGCTGCGGTCATGATATTAGCTGTGACACTCACGATCCCGTTATTTCCCGCGAACGCCGTCCGCTGGCCAGACGGGGCAGCTCTGACCCGCAGCCGTACAAAGGCAGCGCCTTCCTGAATTTACCCTTCATCTGGTTCAATAAAGGGGATTAGACTGACAAAGAAACTAAAGCAAACCGTAAATGGACATGAAGCTGTCCTTCAAATAAAATGGATGAAATAGATATAATATCAACGCTGTATAACGGGAATCATAACTGCATCAAATGATTGTAAAACCTGGCAATGATCTATGAAAAAGACCTGGGTCAAAAAATAAATAAATAAAAAAATCAGGTCCAGGAGAATTTTGCAATAATTTTTTCCCCTCAAGAATATCAGGTTTTAAAATGTTCAGCAGTTATTTGAGAAGGAAAGGATCAGCAGGAATAAACTAGCATTTAAAGTGTTAAAATATTTGTTAAATAATTTATTCAAGTTTGCTATTTCAGGAACATCCACACCAAATATTAGTTTTTACATGGTGCCAGCCAGTCAGGCAAGGGTACAGGGTCGGGGGGGGGGGGGTTGGTTCTTCTGGGTGCCAGAGCAGCTACCCCTTTTTCCCCAATTGCCCCACATGCTCCTTTGATTTTTTTAAAAATTGATATTTCTATTGTTATTGTTTCTGCCATTAATTCTCATTCATTCATTTAGGTTAATTACAGCACATTCTGTACAGTAACAGGGTGTGGCGAAACTGTGTTTCTCTGTTCCTATGCCCTCTTCGCACTGTGAGTTCCCGCCCCTCAAAAGGTCTCTGCAGGGCCCTGCGGCCAATCACAAGCCCACGATGTTAAATTCCATCATGTGACCACTCTCATGCTAACAAGTGAATTATCTGACGCCGCTGGACAGTTAATGTGCATCTGAAAGAGCTGAAGAAGAGCAGAAAAACCTTAATGGGCACGCTTAACCCAAACACAGAGGGCTCACAGAGGCAAGGCTGCACACACTCGTAGATAACGGCAGGTACTCGTACATAATGCATACATGCGCACACAAACACTGTTACCGCAGCAACAAGTGCAGTGAGCTGTACTCCACTGAATTATAAGGTCCAATAGTGCCCCCCCACCCCACCATCACCCCCTGTTCAGACACTGTTCCAGGGTACAGAAGGGCCGTCCGCCTCTAGTCTTTGGGGATAAGGATGTGTTCTTCATCCTCGCTACATTTTCGCATAAAATCGCTGATGCGAGATAACCAGCGAACGTCCCTCCGCTCCTGCCCCTGTGGCTCTGCGTCTGTGTCCACCTTTCTGCCCAAACCGCTCATTTATTAAACGCTTCTGCCTGCGGGGCACTGGAGAGAGAGAGGGGAAAGCAGACCGATGAACTGCTAAGATAACAACAAGCTCTGGCAACGATGCTAAACGCGGCAGTTAGTCCACAGCACGGAGTCGGCTCGGCAAACGAAACGCTTGCCTTCCTGATCAGCCTTTGCGGGCGCATTACGTCTCATTACGACCCACTGCGATAACCTCCACCCGCTCTCCCCCCCCCCCGAACCTCCACCCGCTCCCCCCCCCTCCCGGACCTGCCAACGTGCCCCCGGAACGGTTCAGGCCTCCCGCCGCCCGCCGCCTCGCACGGGGAGCAGGGAAGAGATCGCCCGTAAATTTCAGACGTTCATTTCTGCGGAAGTCGCACTTCAAAAGCGCGCCCCTCTCCCAGGCCTGCGGGGGGTCTTAGTGCACCCGGGATTTGAGGAAGTTATACGAAGGGTTCTGATGGATTTCCCCCCCCCCTCCTCCTCCTCCTCCTCCTCCTCCTCAGTGTTTGGCGAAGGAAACGCAAACGAGGGGGAAACGCGGCGAGGCGTGGAGACCGACCCGGGGAGGCGAATCGCGTTAATGAGGAAGAGGGGCTGGCTCTTAACTCTGGAGCTTTCAGATAACTCACCAGTTCCCCCGCTCTGAAAAACAAGCAGGGTTCTGCTTACACATATATATATATATATATATACACACACACACAGAGAAAGAGAGAGAGACAGTGAGCTACATGTTTGGGATAAAGTCATTTTTTCTTGGCTCAGTAATACTGGATTTGTATTCGCACAATTTACACATGTGGTTAAAGTGCAGATTTTCAGTTTTTTTATTTATTATTACAGGGTACATTACATTAGATTGCAGGCATTTGGCAGACGCTCTTATCCAGAGTGACGTACAACAAAGTGTATAACCATAACCAGGAAATATTTTTTTTTACATTTTTTTAATCTATATTGGAAAATTTTTATCCATCTTGGTTTCACCATGTAGAAATTACAGCACCTTTTGCAGATAGTCCCCTCCATTTCAGGGCACCATAATGTTAGGGACAAGTGGCTTCAAAGGTGTTTCTGATTAGTCAGGTGTGTTCAATTGCTTCTTTAGTTCAGGTATGAGAGAGCTTGCAGTAACCAGTCTGGATTCTAGGCTTTTGACTGCCTGTGGGATTCGTTATTGGTGCTGGTCACCACGAGGCCCAGAGCTGTGCCAATGAAAGTCCAGGAAGCCACTACGAGGCTGAGAAATAAGAAGAAGAAAAAACAGTCGGGGACATGGGCCAAACCTTAGGCTCACCAAAATCCACTGTTTGGAATATCAAGAGAGTGCTGGTGAACACAGCAATGACAAAGAGCCTGGTAGGCCAAGGAAGAGCTCTACAGTTGATGACCAAAGAATGCTCACCGTAATGAAGAATAACTCTAAAACAGCTGCCCGACAGATCAGAAACTCATCAGGAGGCAGGCGTGGATGTGTCAGTGACTACTGTCCACAGAAGACTGCACAAACAGAACTACCTAGGCTACACTGTAAGATGCAAATCACTAGTTAAAACAGGATGGCCAGGCTAATGTTTGCTGAGAAGTACCTAAAAGAGCCTGCAGAGTTCTGTAAAAAAAAGTATTGGATACAGAAGAGACCTTGGCTCACTTGTCTTCATCGATGATGTAACTGCAGACAGCAGCAGCAGAAAGAATACAGAAGCATCTTATCTGCTCTTGTTCAAGCAAATGCCTCCAAACTCACCGGACGGCGCTTCATTCTACATCAAGACAATGATCCCGAACAGACTAAAGCTAAAGCAACAAAGGAGTTTTTTCAGAGCCAGAAACTGGAAAATTCACAAAGAGCCAAGTCATTCACCCGAACCGAATCCAACTGTACATGTGTTTCAGATGCTGAAGAGAAAGCTTAAGACAACTAGCCCTCAAAACAAGCTGGAGCTGAAGATAGCTGCAGTACAGGCCTGGCAGAGCACCACCAGAGAGGCTACTCAGCACCTGGTGATGTCTATGGGTCACAGACTACAGGCAGTCATTGCATACAAAGAATATGTAAGTACTTAAGATGCCTACTTTCATTCACACAACATTAATATGTCCCAAACATTATGGTGCCCCGAAATGTGGGGGACTATGTAACAAAAAGTGCTGTAATTTCTACACGGTGAAACCAAAGTGTATAAAAATATACACTTACATGAAACCTGAAAATCAGCACTTTAACCACACGTGAACTGTTTTGATTACAGAGCAAAATCAAGAAACAAATATGTCTTCATCCCTAACATTATGAAGCTCGCTGTAGATACACACACACACACACTTTACAATTACTTATAATTCTTACAATTTTTTTTTTCCGTTTCTTTTTTTTCCCCCACATTGGCCTAAGTTTAACCAGCTTCTGGATGCAGTCTGAGACAGAGTCAGAGCCTCTTCAGGACTCTCCCTCTCTCCCCTACGGCTGTTCTGTTCCAGGCCCAGGGTTATTTCCAGACTGGCCAGCGCAGGACCCACAGTAATTACAGCACCCCCCTCTCATCCTCAGCACGCGGAGGGAGGACGCGCCCTTCATGCGGGACCTCTGAGTGGGGGAAGAGAGAGAGAGAGAGAGAGAGAGAGAGAGAGAGCCCTTCTAAAATAAAAAAGGACAGGAGTCCACGCGGGTCCCAGATGGCTGCGGGTCGAAAACAAAAATGGCGGGGTCAGAGGCGTGGAAGGCTGCTCGCTCGCCCGTTCCTGGAAACAGACGAGCGGGGGGGGGTGCGCTCTCGGGAAACGAGAGGGAACAGGATCCGCGCTCTGACCTGCTCGGGGCGCTATATTTACATCGGCTAAATATACGCGGGGCCCGTCCCCCGAGAAACGGTCCGCAGACAGGTGTCCGTCATACGCGTCACCGCCGGCACTGTTTGAGCGACCGCGGAGCCGACTGTAAACCGACACAACGCAACTCCACACACCGAAATGTCTGGTGATACACACCCCCCCCCCTTACGATATACCTTTCATTGTGTGGTGGTTGGGGTAGCGGGCCACAAGCGAGCTTATGATACCTGAAGCTTTAATAAGGTCTTTGAAAATAAATTCCCTAAAGTAGGCAATGACTTTATATCCCTTTTAACCTGTTAAACAGATGAAACTGTAATGAAGCACCATAGCACTCTCGCTCTTTCCCTCGCTCTCTCTTTCTCTCTCTCACTCGTCTCCCTGCGTGATTCATTATTTTCGCCCGACTTGGGTTTGCTCCTCTAAGACGACGTTCCAGAAATAATCTCCGTGTCCCAAATCCTGAGCCTTTTTTCCGACGCGCGGCACGGACGACGGGAGGTCACAGTCATCCACAAAGCCCCGCGGCTCAAAGTAGGCCAGCCGCGGAGAAGCCCCGCCCACGCTGGGCCGCGAAAGATGCGCCGTTTCTCCGCGGCGAGGTCGTCCGCGCGTCTGCCCACACTGCAGAACAGACGCTACTGACCGTGAGCTCTGCTGAGGCACACTGCAGAACAGACACTACTGACCGTGAGCTCTGCTGAGGCACACTGCAGAACAGACACTACTGACCGAGAGCTCTGCTGAGGCACACTGCAGAACAGACACTACTGACCGAGAGCTCTGCTGAGGCACACTGCAGAACAGACACTACTGACCGAGAGCTCTGCTGAGGCACACTGCAGAACAGACACTACTGACCGAGAGCTCTGCTGAGGCACACTGCAGAACAGACACTACTGGACCGCTCACCCCCCCCCCCCAACGCCGCCCAGCTTTTACAATTGGTCATTCTTTTGAAAGGACTGTTAACTCCTACCACTCCTAGCAGAATTTATTTGCCTGTAGATCAGATGTGAGTACAACTCTGGGTAATTACTCTCCCGGGGATCAAAATGTTTTTTTTTTTTTTCCGAGCCTGCAAGCTCTTGAAACAGAGCAATTATATGATAGTTCAGGTCTCTGGCAGGTGTGGCCTACCTTGTTCCTAATAGGGGGCACATAGTACTGGCTTTCTTTTTTTTCCCACCTTAAACTCAGCACTAAATATAGATACAAAATCAGGGGAGGCGAGTTCACAGTGTACTCTCCTGATTTATGGGAGTGAGAAATTCACGGCTGAGTAATGACTTAAACTCTGCGGCTGTACAGACCAGGGTTGGGAACCCCCAGGCAATAGAGTTTCTAAAAAAGGTGAGAAAATGTGTTGAGAACGAGGCCAGTCTCTGCAACCATCCCCTCACAGCTCATGGTGTTGCCACTAATGAAGTTACAGAAAAGTTTGATTCGGTGCTCTGTGACCCAGACAGGCTATTTCCAGCTCTCATTGAGTGCGCCTATCTAACGATTTCAAGCTTTTATTTTATTTAGCCAACCTTTAACCAGCCAAGTTAACCGCAAACGCATCCTCCGCCTCCGCTGAGTTACCTTCAAAGTGCTCTTCTGGGAGGCAATAATTAGCGGAAAGGGATTTAAACAGCGGAGTCAGTCTTGTTATCACCGCTCCACTCAACTGGCACAAAGCCCCGACCTGACTAACACCGCGACCCAATTAGAGATCGTCTGAACCGAACGATCGCACATGCTAGGCCACCACAAACAGAGCGATACATAATTCAGCGTGTGAGTTAAAAAAAATATCATAGCCAATTGTTGCAAAATTGTAAATTAAATTCATCTGGCAATTATTAAAACATGAAGAAAAAGCAGCTATTTTCCCTTCAGTGTAATGGAAACGGTATACTACGGTTGAAACCCCCCAAATTCTCATACTTTCCCTTTACCACTGGGATAGGCATGAGTGCGGTCGCTGGCATGCGCGTGGTGATTTTCTGAGTTTGATGTGTTGCAGATGGCTAAGCTGAAATGGCGGGGGGGGGGGGGGGGGGGCACCTCGCCCCGTCCCGCCCCACCCCGCCCCTCGAAAACATGAACTTATCAGGGACAATTTTAACGTCACTTCTATCACCCCTTTGGACCCGCCCCCATTTAGCTAGAAAACAAATACTTATCAGAGACAGTCATCAGCATATCTATTACCCCTTTGGCGTGAACAAACGAGCGACGGCACGGGCATCCACTGCACGCAAGATGCATTTGCTCTCAAACCGCCTCTGAGGACGACGTCGTGATTACCTGTCGATCTTTGGCCGAAAGCTATCATGAATTATACCAGCAGTTATGTCCAAGCCTACGAAGCCAGATGTGTCGTTCCGTAGACAGTACATTACTTAAATTAAAGACAATATTAAATATTAATTAACCAAGTCGATTAGCCTCTCTCATCTCAATCACACGATCCGTCTTCTGTCACTTGATGTCCTGCATTTCTCTTCACCCGCGCCGCCTAACATAAAGCAGACAGACGTTATTAACCTGTCCTCACAGGTACAACTCTCACTTTTAAAGGTTAAGAGTTCTCCAAACCCCTACCGCGCGCGATTATTGGTCAGACTCCATACCAGTCAAATTGGTAGATACAAGCATACATTTGGATATCATTCATGCATGATCAAAGGCGCTTAGTGAGACACCCTGGCGCGCGTGAAGTTAAAGCACCCTTCTGGTACGCTCCTCAGTTTAACGTGAGTCGGGACGTCTATAATTACAAATAACAATCAAGCGATGCTTTGCATTGTAGATGGGGCAGTCCAATGGTGAATAATCTAACCATGCGTTTGTGGAAAAAAACCCAACGAGAATACACGAAACTTTAATTACACCTTTTCACTAGAGAAGGTACATAATGCGACGGTAAATAATATGAGAGCATATTTACATGAGATCATTTTATATATGATAGCCAATACTCACGACTTGTTTCTCCCAACGAATTATTTTTTATAGATCCAATTTCTAGGCAAATTGGGTGCTCACCAAACCACTGTTTTTAATTTAAAACGAAGAAAATATGTATAGTTGATTTCGTACATGCGGCAGGCATACACAAACGTCAGTGACAATTTTCCAAGATGTCTTAAAAAGCATAACCACATGGATGATAGAAACAATTGACATACCAAAATATCACACACATATTATACCACATATCAAAACAGCAATCCGTCTAAAATAGTTTTGCCAACGCAAGCCCTTTCCAAAAAGTAGGCTATGCTTCAGATCTGGCAGTTTATAATCGAATAACGTAAAAGTTAAGATTCGTTAACGGAGCAATTTCTCAACGTTCAAGCGCGAATTATTTTAACAAAGAAAAATAATTCTTTGCATCTTTATCCGCTGCAGATTCAAAGTGCAAACGGCGAAGAGCCACTTACCACCCCCATGCCCAGCTGCTCGGCCGTGAGAGACGGCGCGGCACGTGCCTGGGATAAGAACCAGAGAACTGGAACCAGGATCATCTCCGGAGAAATAATCCAACCGCGCCGCGCGGACCTTCGTTTCCGAAAATTCAGCAGGATCATTCCCCCAAACTGGCCGAGCCTCATGCGCTCAAAATCTGCCTTCAACCGCGGCGTCCAGGGTACAGACCGCTCCAGACCCCGATGCTTCGCATATGCACTGGTGATTAAATTCCCATCACGGGCTCAAAAAGAACTACCTCACTGTTGCACGCAAACATGTAAAACACATATCACAAAACAGTAGGCTAATGACGCCGCTTCAAGGCGAGAAAGGGAGATAGAGATAAATATACTATTCCCTCTTCAAATCCAAGTCCATTGATATTCGGAGGTTGTGCATTGCAGCAATGTAAAACACAAACAAGCCCTTTGTAGAGTAAAGCTATCTGTAAGAACTTGCTGGTGAAAGGAACGCGAGCGGCTGCCTGTTCACGCATATAAAACGCAGGTATCTCCAATCCGCTGCTCTCTTCGGCTGTGGCAGACAGCGGCGCCACTGCTCCAGCGCTCGTGCCTCCACGAGCTAGACTGAAGCTGCGCGCGAGCGGAGATGAACCAAGTTGAACCTCGGAGTGGGAGGTGGAAGGGTGATCCAGTTAAAATTGGGATAGTTTTTTTTTCTTTCTTTCAAAATGTATTAATGATGCAGTCGGTAGTTCTGCATATATAACCGTCGTTCAGCGCGTCAGCGCTGCTCGTTCAAGAACGAAATTGCAGTTACTTTTATGAAGTCATGCCAAAATTGACTTTTATCTTCCTTGATTTTTTTCCCTCTTGCCCAGAAGCAGAACCTCCCCTTTTCTTATTTTATGCGCCTGTTCTATCGTGGCACAAGCTAATTTTCAAAAGATAAAATCTAAAGCCCGAATAAATACGAAGCAATGCAAAGCATTAAGAAAAATTTGATTCCAAAAATGTTTACAGACCAAGTGTGGTATAATTAATAAAAACAGGTGCAAAATTGCTTATTTATGCATCCGTTCTAAGTGGTTGTCTGGAGCACATTCGTTGGAGTGGTTAAGGTACTTGATTGTCCTCTATAACACAACCTCAGTTGTCCTGCGATACGAACAGTTAACTAACTTTGAAATACGGGTCTGGGTCGGTACACCAGGGCGGGAGGACAATGGTTCTGAGAGAACTAGCGGCCACGTCTAAGTCCGTTCCGGAGATGCGGTTCACATGGGTGTAGACCTCGGAGGACAAGCATGCCAGGCGCATTTCTCAACGGCTGGTCCACTCTAACTTCTCATGTAAATACTTCGATTAAGCGCGGCTTATCGGTTAAAATTCATACACCAGTTCTATTTGTGGTCCAACCCCAACTTCCACAACGGTCAGGGAAGTTTGACACCCCTGTCGTAGACTTCTGCTCTTTCTCTTCCGTAAATCGAACTACCGGTTAGGCTACTACAATAAGTTAAACTATTGGCAGACACTGAACAGCTCTTTCATTGGGGCCAGATTCCTAAGTGTTATCGGTGTTATGAGTACATTTTTACTGAGAGTGCGTAAAAAAGGCTTAAAAACCACTGAGAAAACAGGACTTCATAAAAGTACATTTTAAACGCACCAGCAGTGCAAATGTTAGTAGTGGCTCACCTTCCCCCCTCTCTGCCCTTACTGACAGTCACTCAAATAAGCTGAGCCAATCAGCTGCACCTGGGTTTCAATGACCAATTAACAAATTAAATTAACAATTAAATACAATCAATTAGACAATACACAAGCTCGTGAAGGGCCACTCCTTCGCATTTCCTCCCCCCTCTCCAGTCTTGCATACCGGTTTGCAAGACGAGGGGCAGGTGCTTCTGAAGCAGTCAATTTAAAATATTGCATTCCACCAGGAGCAGTCCATAAAGAAAATCACTTTGGGTAGCTCCTCTCCCAGTTTGTCGAGGCCAGCCCCCCGATTAGGGACACCAGGTCGCTCGTCCCTCTGGCATATACAGCCCTACAGGGCCAGGACACCACCTCCCAACGGGCTATAGGCTCCTCCTACTGGCTTTCAGAGTTGCTGTCCCACAGGGCTCCAGACCATTACCCCTACAAACAGAGCCAGGTGCAGCTCCCCAGCCAATCAAGGGGTATTCCAGCTGCTCCCACTTCTGGGCCCCGCTGCTCTGTCTGGCTTTCCCAACGGTCCACCTTCAGCCCCGCCTGGATTATCCTTTGGACCTCCTCGACGCAAAATGCAGCGCTTTGCTTCCTTGGTTTGTCCAAAAACATCTTCCAAGTCCAATAAAAACACAGTTATAAAATCTCTTTAAAAGCCTTTCAAAAGTGAGTCACCCCACAGGGATAGGGGCTAAATCCCACTTCTGACACCAAATGTAAAAAAGGCTTTAAAAAAACAACTGAGAAAACAGGACTTCATAAAAGTAATAATTTATTTTAAAAGCACCCGGAGTACAAATGTTAGTAGTGGCTCACCTTCCCCCTCTCTGCCCTTACTGACAGTCACCTAAACAGGCTGAGCCAATCAGCTGCAACTGGGTTTCAATGACCAATTAACAAATTAAATGAACAATTAAATACAATCAATTAAACAATACACACGCTTGTGAAGGGCCACTCCTTCACAGAGTGTTTTATCTCTTTTGTGTAAACACTGTAACATCAACATCGAGCATATTACTGTGTACGTGCTGATTTATAGCTACAATCGGATATATATCTACAACCGAATAATAATAATAATAATAATAATAATAATAAAACTTCTAGAAATCGGTAAGGAGTCAACTGTCCTACACTGAGAAAAATTCCATTCTGCCGTGTAGTTTTGTGGAAGTCACTCTCAGCTCGAAGGTGACGGAGCCTTTGGACCTTTGTGATGAAGAACAGCGGTGAAGCGTGCGGAGCGGACCGCGAGGAAGAGGTAAGATCGCATAGGG
This sequence comes from Anguilla rostrata, assembly GCF_018555375.3. Classification (NCBI taxonomy): domain Eukaryota; kingdom Metazoa; phylum Chordata; class Actinopteri; order Anguilliformes; family Anguillidae; genus Anguilla; species Anguilla rostrata. The sequence continues at coordinate 39,549,186 of NC_057946.1, read as the reverse complement.
GCGGAGAGAGATTAATGGGGGTTGCATCGAACGTGGGAGGGAAATAAATTAGGCAAGTGGGGCATCCATGTCCACTGCGCTGACACCCTTGCTGTATGTTCACCCCGACAACCGAGCTTTCGATTCTGGCACGTTACGCACACTGGCTGTCCAAGACCCAAGAGGCAACTTCATTAACTGTCTAATAAAATCATTCTTCATCTTAGTACATCTTATCATCGGGTAGTAAGGGAGGCATTAGCACAGCATTATTTTTTGTTTAGTTTAAAATACACTATTCAAATATGAAGGATGATTTAAAATGACATTAACGATGTCAAGGTGAGATATTCAGCGAAATATGTTTTCAGATAATTCCAAATTGTTGTGGTTGCAGCACAAAGTTCATAATAACGCTCGCGCACCACTGTTGATAAACCCAGATTCCGTCTAAAATAATACAATGCAATAATAAATAATAAATCAGAATTTTCCAAATTTTTAAATATTAACTGCCCCCCACCCCAAAATAAATAAATAAATGAATAACCACCCTTCTTTAAAAGGGGAGATATTTATTTATTTTCCACTTTGATAAGTACGCCTGTTTAGGGACTCCCTGTCAGGTGCGTGGGGGGTTAGGACCCAAACGCAGAGTGAGGGGAAAAAACTCCAAACTCCAAATGGTAAGAACAAAGACTTTACTTAACAGAACAGGAACGAAAGCAGGGAACAAAAGGCCTCGCAGGGCAACTATCAAAAAACAAAGAAAACTGCAAAACACAGAAAACAGAAAATCCAAGAATCCAAAAACATGCAAAACGGAACGTGGGCAGAGATACACAGGGAGCTACTCTCAGGAGGAAACACGCAGGGCAGAAACATGACCAGGAGCACACTCAACCAAACAAGGATCCAGCACCTGAGTCAGGGAGAAGGGAACTTAAATAGACAAGACACAGACGAGACACAGCAGGGCACAATGCACAATCAGGCCACAGAGAGGGAAGGGAAAACGAGACAACCAAAAAACAATAATTGAACAATTGAAAACAATAATACAATTAAACAGGGTACAAGCAGGACACAAAACAGAAGTGCCGCCATCTGGCGGCCCAACAAGGAAAGACAGACGGAAACACAGAACCATGACACTCCCATTTTAAAGGAGAGGAGACAGACAGTGCTTTGCTTTGGCCGCTCGGGTCTAACTGCCTGACCACGGAATTCTGCACAGTCAGTAACGTACGGAACTTTGGGAGCCGTGATGTCAGCGGTGATGGTGGTTGGGAGGAGGAGGGGCATCGTTTTGATTACGGCTAATTAATAACGATAATTGCTTAATTCCTCGCTTCTCTGCAAGGCGAACGGATGGCACAGCAGACACTTCAGGCCCTCGATTGGTTAATTCCCCGCTGGGCCACGCCGTGCATTGCTGTCTGAGGAGGCTGCCTTCCTTCATCACAGCTCCACCACCAGAGGGTCACAGGGGGAAAGGCGGCCATTTTGGGATGCCAGGGATGGTACTGTATGTGCAGTAATGACTGCAGGGAAAGGAGGATGTGCTGTGCGAATGATAGAGGCGTGTTAGATCATGTCCCCAGGGGGGCAGATGAAGCCGATTCTGTAACACATGGAACTGTCAAAGGAAATACAGTGCTTACATACACACACACACACACACACGCACACACACACACACACACACACATACACACACACACACACGCACACACACACACATGCACACACATACACACACACACACGCACATGCACACACACACACACACATGCACACACATACACACACACACACGCACATGCACACACACACACACATGCACACACACACACACACACATGCACACACACACGCACATGCACACACATACACACACACGCACATGCACACACGCACACACACTCACACACACACACACACACGCACATGCACACACATACACACACACGCACACACGCACATGCACACACATACACACACATACACACACACACACACACACACACACACACACATGCACACACATGCATGCACACACACACACACACACACACACACACACACACACACACACACACACACAATCTTTCATTTGGTCAGCAGACACACACATACATGTAGTCATACAAGCTTACGCAAAACTCGGAAAACTTTCACACGCAAACACACACACACACACACGCACACACGCACACACACACACACACACGCACACACACATGCATGCAAACACACACCCTCAGCGGTTGCAGTAGACCTAATAACAAGTGCAGGATTTCCTGCATTTCATCATACTGATGCCAGACGTTCAGACTACAAACTTGTATACTAGGAGCTCCTCTCCAAAGTACAAACATTCTCTGATGAAACTGAAAGCTTGTAGAGCCCACTTGCTTGGTTCCCACGGAGCGCTATTTCAGATAATATGCTTTTTTTTGTATGTGAAAATTGAAATCAAAGTCAGTGCAGTCGGGAAAATAAAAAAATAAGCAGACCTAGAGTGCAGAAGTGCTCAGGAGAGAAACCTGACACCCAATTAAACACAGACACATTGCCAGAATCAGTCTCTTAATTGAGGAGATGTGTGGGTAGGTGTGTGCGCGTGCGTGCGTGTGTGTGTGTGTGTGTGTGTGCATGTGTGTGCGCTTGTGTGTATGTGTGTGTGTGTGTGTGCATGCATGTGTGTGTATGCGTGTGTGTATGTGTATGTGTGCATGCATGTGCGTGAGTGTGTGCACACACGTGCATGTGTATGTGTGTGTGCATGTGTGTGCGTGAGTGTGTGTGCACGCATGTGTGTATGTGTGTGTGCATGCATGTGCGTGAGTGTGTGTGCGCATGTGTGTGTGTGTGTGTGCATGTGTGTGTGCATGCATGTGTGTGGGTGTATGTGTGTGTGTGCGTGTGTGTATAAGTATGTGTGAGTGTATGTGTGTGTACAGAGAATGAGTCTCTTAACTGAGAAGATGTGTGTGTAGGTGTGTGCGCGTGTGCATGTATGTGCATGTGTGTGTGTACGTGTATGTGTCCATGCATGTGCGTGAGTGTGTGCACGCATATGTGTATGTGTGTGTGTGTGTGCATGCGTGTGTGTGTATGGGTGTGTGCATATGTGTGTGTGTGTGCGTGTGTGCGTACGCATGTGTGTGCGCGTGTGTGTCTGTGGGTGTGTGTGTGTATGTGTGCATCTCAGTGTAACTTTTATTGTCCGAATCTCATTAGCCAGCCAGTCCATAATAAAACGCAGAATCCAGAAGACGAATGGCACTGTGGCAGCAAGACGGGCTCTGAGATACGCTCACATTTCCACTTTTAAAAGCCTTTTGACTCAGAAGTTTGAATCAGAGTGTATTCAAGGTCAAACATGTTTGTGTTTAATAACCGCTGGTTATGTTGCGCTAGTAAAGTCTGACAAGTGCAATTTTCCAGTGAAATATTCCAGTGTTGGGCGAGGCCGCCGCTGCCCTTCGCCGAACCAAACGGAGGCTCCTGCAATGCCAGCAGTGCCCTGTGCAGGACAGCCAGCATCTGCAGAGGAGACAGACAGCCCTGCTCACCAGGGTAAATGTGAGATTTATTGTCTTTCGCACATTATGTCTCCCGGTGGGTACTCTCATGCAGCCCGCATTGAAAAGGAACTGAATTAAAGCTTGAGATGGATGGGATGGATTTAAAAAAAAATTTTTTTTTCAAGGTTATACACTCATTTAATAAAACAGTAGACAAAGATTAATGTGATTGCCACTGATAACCACCACTGGCAAAGCACTGGAATTCTCTTCACTGGCCTATTTTTGGCCTACTGTATGTTGCCCTGTGTAAACGACACAAGGCAGAACAAATGTAGAGTCGAACGGGTGACTCAACAAAGTTGCCATGTAACATAGTTGCCATGTAAAATGATTGCCATGTAACAGCTCAGTGTTGAGCTTCAGCACTTCCCTGTGGGGACAGAATGACCCTGATCACCCGTATAAATGTCCTCGGTTCTGTGAACCAAGCTGTTTCTCATCCCTGATTGGCTGAGCGATTCACAATCAGCCTCCCTTTTTCTGCCATGTTGGTGCCATAATCCCCACTTTATTTCCCAATTGCAGCTGCATTTTCAGGAGTTGGTGACCTGGCGTGAAGACGTTCTTTGCACAATTTTTCTGGGCCGCCGCCCCCTGATGCAAAATTTAAGGGCTAAAACAAGTTAGCCTAGCAGCCTTTTCTCCCTCTTTAATGGGTTTATCGGCGGATTTCAGAAGTTACATTACCACAAAATCCCTCTGCTGATCCATCTCCGCCAGACGGGGATGGCAATTTAAAAGCCACTGGTGTGCTAAGGAGTTGAAACGACCACAGTTCATTACTCATTCCCTCCGTGTGATCCTGTCCCATGCGGAAACACAGAGGGGAGTTCTGCGTGGGAGGGGGGCGGGGGGTTGGGGGAGAGGCCGATAACCTGCACAGGCTTTCCACACCCGACCCCAGGGTTTGGTTTGGAACCTGTTTGTCTCTGATATGCACCCCATACTATCAGAACACCGATAGGAACAAAAAGACAAATTCAGCCCTTTAACGAACACCCGCTTGTTCAGAACTCTGGCCAAGGTCAAGCACAGTTTGAAGAAAACTGACCTTACTACTGTTATGAGCCGTAACTCACCTGCGTTACAGTAACCAGGCGCTATTGAACACGAAGCCACCCTCTCCTGTCAACATTTCCCAATTAATAGCAGGGTAATTGAAGCCACCCATAATAATAGTCTCACAATCCTGACAAACTTGCTTTATTCTTCCAAAGAGCGTTGAGTTCACACTACTGTCTGAAGCTGGCGGCTGGTAACACACTCCTATGTTAAGCCCCTTCTCATCTTCCCCTATGAGCTTAATCCAAATATCCTCACTAGGCACAATTCTGGATTCTGGAATTTTTTGTACATTAAAATTTTCTTTTACATAGAGAGCTACACGCCCATCTCTCTTACTGGATCTATCTTTCCTAATGAATTTGTACCCTTCTATATTATATCCATCCCCATCCTCATCTCCAAGCCATGTCTCTGTATTCCCAACTATGTCATAACCCCCCCTTATTCATAGCAAGTTCAAAAAAGTTCAAAAAAAGGGTTTTTTATACATTTTATACATTATATATCTAGCATTTATATAAAGACATTTCAGATTATTACTTCTACACCTCCTCTTCCATTCCCTCACCCCCCACCGTCCCCTGCCACCCTTACTACAGCATTGCTTTAAAGAGACTTCATTAGTGTTCACACTATTACAGGAAGCCCTGACAGCTTCCATCCTGGCAGTCTGCACTTCCTCCCCTGTTCCCTTTCTGACGTCCCTGCCCCCCCCAGTCATCATGTCCGTCTGCAGGGGAGACAGAAACAAACTTGGCAGCAACGAAACACAAAGCACAAACAACACTGGGACGTGACATTACCAAGAAGCATTCCTTCAAAAATGATTATCTTCAAAATAAGAAAGAGAGCCTTAAAAAACGTTCTCTGGACTCTTGAATAATTTCTACTCTCGTACGTGTTATAGGAATGGCGAAGGAAACCAGTCCAAGGACAGGTGAAAATTTCGGTGAAGTGAACCAAAGCATGCTCTTTTCAAATTGGAACCATTGAACTTTATACACACGTCGATTGAGGAGAATTATATTCACGTCAGACTGCATTTTTGAAACATTCCGTTCAAATTCATAAATGAAAATGGCAGTTAATTTCCTCTCTGCATTGTTTTTGTCCAGACGTTTCTGCAGGACTAATCTATTGGCATCGGCTGTGTTTGCGACTAAAAGACGACTCCAAAGATTAAGGCACTGTGGTTAGAGAGGGGTAATACGCAGCTGAGCTGTGCAGACATCTCACTGCATGCGCAGCTGGGACAGTCCAGCTGCAGGTGGTTTCCTGGCCAGAGGAGCGCTTTCAATTCAGGTCAATTCAGTTTTATTTGTATTGTGCTTTTTACAGAGACGCTGGCTCAACGACGCTTTACAGAGACAACAGAAGAAAAACTGACCTGAAAAAATAACCAGGACAGAACCCTCAATAAGCTAGAAAGTGAGGTAACAAAAAAAAAACCCCCAATGAAATGTTGGGAGAAACCTGGCTATAGGGGCGGAGCCTGGAGGGTGAGGGTAGGGTTCGACCTGTAGCCAATGGCGTCCCTTGTTCCCTTGGGCTGCTGCTGTAGGGATGGAAGGCGCTATTTGATTGGACAGGCTCATCATCTTGTCTACCTTTGGCCGCAGTTCTGCGATTTGGGGCTGCCCTATCCCCTGGCCAATAGCTTGACATGGAGACAGTTAGCGAAAATAGAACTGAAGACTGCTCTGCAGACAACCCACCTAGCAGAGAGCACGCACTGCCTCCTTTACGTCCTGCCGGCCTGCCATAACCAAATAAACACGCGTTAGCCATCAAACACATCATACCTCCTGTGAACTGCTCGTAGACGCGCGGTCGGTCTCGTCTCATCAAAGAAAACACTGATTAGTCACACAGCCGCTGAGACATTGTCTCGGGCAGGAAGTGATTAGATGAGAGGCGGCCTCGTGGCTCGGGGAGTTTATTCGCTCGATACAGGCTCAGAGCGCTGCAGTCTGGCGGAATATTTCTGCATTTCGGGTTTGCGCACGAGTTCTTTTTCCTCCTTTCCCTTTCTCCTCTCTCCTCTTCAGGCTACGCGCGTTAGCGTTTGAATGTTCTTTCGTGTGATAATTTTTTCCGCTTGAACGAACGTAATCGTCGATTCGAGCTGCATCCTGTTTCTCAGACGTTAGCGGCAGTTAGCGGAAAGGCGTCGGGAGACGAACGGTGCTTGGAACGCTCCTGCTTTAACGGAGCGCATCGACCGCGCCCAGAAGCGGAATTAGCGGGGGTGTCGTGGGTGCGTCACATCCATACAGAATTAGCGGGGGTGTCGTGGGTGCGTCACATCCATACAGAATTAGCGGGGGTGTCGTGGGTGCGTCACATCCATACGATCAGCCATGGGGGACCAGCGAGCACCCAAACACAGACGCTAACTTAGGCGTCATTCAGAAAAAACACAGCTTAATGAATGCTTAGTGGACCCATTGCATTAAAAATGACATATAATTATAATCAGAGTTGAAATGTGTCATATCTTTAAATTTTGCTTCTAAGAAACAAGCCAGACAACTCCATCCCAGCCTCCCCCAGTTCAGGGATTATGCTGCAGTTTGTTTGAAAATAATTTTCTCCTTGTTTTGGCAGGTTTTCATTGTGACGATGATTACTAAATGTGCTGTTTATTCACATCCTGTGTCTAGTCACTGGGCAGCCCACTGTTTCTTAAAGAACATTTACCGAGCGATCAATATTGTATTGTTACTGTAGTGATAAAAATGGGAGGTACCTGCTGGTCGGCTAATGCAACTGACATATGTTATTATTGTGAGGCAGAGCAGTCGCCTATGAGCACATGATCATACGTGAGCTCAGTATAAAACACTCTGCGATCGCTCTCTAGTCACCATGTGGCAGCTTGGTTGTTATTAAACAGAGTTTTTGTATTTTCGAGTGGGGCTTTACCCGCCCCGTGGGGGACCTCTCCTGATGCCTTGCACCCATATTTATGACGGGCTAGCTCCGCCTCTGACAATGACGATTCCTCTGCGTACCTGTAGTTGGCCTTGCAGTCCCTCTGATGGTGGATGCTAATTAATTAATTTAATTAACCTCTATTTATACAGGGTCGGTTGACTGAGCATGTACGCATTTTTACAGCAGTGCCCTGTTAATGTAACGCCTAACCTGCATGTCTTTGGATTTAGGAAGGAAACCGGAGTACCTGCAGGAAGCCCAGGCGGGCACAGGTAGAACATGCAGACTCCACACAGAAAGGCCCCGGCCCAGGACCTTGTTACTATGAGGCGACAGCTCTATTCACTGCACCACCATGCTGGCCTAAACTCTGACTGCTCTCTGGCGACAGCTCTACCCACTGCACCACCGTGCTGTCATAAACTCTGACTGCTCTCTGGCCACAGCTCTACCCACTGCACCACTGTGCTGTCCTAAACTCTGACTGCTCTCTGGCCACAGCTCTACCCACTGCACCACTGTGCTGTCCTAAACTCTGACTGCTCTCTGGCCACAGCTCTACCCACTGCACCACTGTGCTGTCCTAAACTCTGACTGCTCTCTGGCGACAGCTCTACCCACTGCACCACCATGCTGTCCTAAACTCTGACTGCTGTCTGGCCACAGCTCTACCCACTGCACCACCATGCTGTCCTCAACTCTGACTGCTGTCTGGCCACAGCTCTACCCACTGCAGCACTGTGCTGTCCTAAACTCTGACTGCTCTCTGGCCACAGCTCTACCCACTGCACCACCATGCTGTCCTAAACTCTGACTGCTGTGTGGCGACAGCTCTACCCACTGCACCACCACACTGTCCTAAACTCCTCTTCTGCAGCTGAACTTGGGATGACTACGCTAGCTCCATGCCTGGGATGTGTTTGCACTCAATCAAGTTTACCAGGTTTTGCATGCAGCGGACGCCCTGCGTTTCAAGAGCTCGGATTCCACACGGCTTTTACAGACACAGGGGGCCAAAATTCATATTCTGTGCGTGTTTTTTTCTGAATTCGGTTATGTTTTCTTCCTTCCCAGCCGAAAAGCGTCGGTGGATTTTTCCGCCGCCTGAACAACGCCACAGCGCCAGAGAAAGGCGAGGCGCCCCTGTCACGCCTGACCTCGTTATGCGCTGGCTGCATTCGGGCGGCTGTGCGCCTTTTCAAAGGTCCTCCACACCGCAGCCAATTATAGGACACCCCGCAGGGCCAGAGCCCGCCCCGCACAGTCAGAACGAGATTCCATAGGCCACGGGGCATGTCACTCCAGTCCACCAGGGCCCGGCTCTTAGGCAGGTTAAGCGTTCCTGACAGCCCAAAAACAGCGGCACACACAGCCCCTCTCTCGCTGCATGGCGCTTCCTCAGATCTGATTGGCCGATTGTCAAGAAAAACTCGGCTCTGAAGTTGCGGCGAGCGTTCGTAAAAAGGACACGGTGAAGGAAGTCAGGCTTAGATGACGGCGTACAAGGCGACTGATTCAGCAGCAGATAAAAAAAAAACTATATGTGTCATCCGACATATGAATCTTCCGACATCTGCTGTGTTTATTTATGTCCACCTTCACCCTTTAGAAAAGCACAAGGCTAGAAAGGTAGCATTTATGAGATAACAATGAGGGCAGGACAAATAAATTAATCCAGCCTAGCGGAAGGAATATTTGTTACCTGGGTGCTAAACTGCTTATCTTGCTTTCATTGGCCTAATCTGAAGCACCGCGAGTGGCTTTCAGGAAGGCGGGAGCGCGTTTCAATCGGAGAGGAAATTAAACGGGTCAAACGTGCATCTCTGCGGCCTATTTCATGCAGAATAATTAAACCGGAAAAACACAGGCAGGTTTTGCGTGGGCTGCCGAGTCGGGTTTTTATATGTGTGTGATTGTGTGTGTGCGTGTGTGTGTGTGTGTGTGTGTGTGTGTGTGTGTTGTGTGTGTGTTGTTGTGTGTGTGTGTGTGTGTGTGTGTGTGTGTGGTGTGTGTGTGTGTGTGTGTGTGTGTGTGTGTGTGTGTGTGTGTGTGTGTGTTTATGTGTGTGTGTGTGTGTGTGTGTTGGTGTGTGTGTGTGTGTGTGTGTGTGTGTGTGTGTGTGTGTGTGTGTGTGTGTGTGTGTGTGTGTGTGTGTGTGTGTGTGTGTGGTGGTGTTGTGTTGTGTGTGTGTGGTGTGGTGTGCGTGTTTTGTGGTGTGTGTGTGTGTGTGTGCGTGTGTGGGGGGGAGGGGAGAGGGGGGGCAGCGGTGATTTATGGTCCCTTACGCGTTCTGTTCGCTCGCAGAGAGAACCTTCGATTCAAAGTCCCCCTTCATCACTTCCCCACCGACAGCGCGGCGCAAACGGCGGGGGAAACGAACCGCCCGCCACCTTCCGCGGCGTAAAAAACGCTTTTTCGTTCGCGTCGGGCCGACTCAGCGCGTCCGCGAGCGCGCAGGCTAACGTGCTAACGTGCCGCGGTCGCGTGCGGCCTGACATTAATAAAAGGACTGTCTGACTTACGAGTTCAGACTTCAGCCCGCTGCTTCCCGCTCGAAATCTCCCGTCATTCACGGTAGGCGTTTCGTGCTCAGGCGACTCGGAGCGAGCCCCCCTCTTTGATGTCGCTTGGCGCGCACACAGATAAAATAAACAAAAAAAGGCAATCTGCGCCCTCGTTTCGAAACCTCTATCCGCTGAGATTTAAACAAGAAACGCGGAAAAACTACAGAGCATCTTTGCGTGGCGCGTCTTTGAATAAAGCTAAAACTATTAACTGTACATTCAGTGTTACATTTTCTTTTTTTTAAAAATGCATTGCTTAATCTATGCTTTAACCTAGGCAGGAAAGCACAAGATGACAACATTTGGCGTATGCAAACATGCTTGAGACAGAAATCTCACACACACACACGCACACACACACACACAAATTAAAGTTTCTAGTTGACCCTCCACTCCACAGTTGAACTGCTGGCTGTAAACACAAGGCGGGTCTGTAGAGGAGGACACAAGGCGGGTCTGTAGGGAAGGACACAACGTGGGTCTGTAGGGGAGGACACAAGGCGGGTCTGTAGGGGAGGACACAAGGCGGGTCTGTAGGGGAGGACACAAGGTGGGTCTGTAGGGAAGGACACAAGGCGGGTCTGTAGGGAAGGACACAAGGCGGGTCTGTAGGGGAGGACACAAGGTGGGTCTGTAGGGGAGGACACACAAAGCACAGGGGTCTGTAGGGAAGGACACAAGGCGGTCTGTAGGGAGGACACAAGGCGGTCTGTAGGAAGGAGGCATCGAAGGCACAGGGGTCTGTAGGGAAGGACACAAGGCGGGTCTGTAGGGAAGGACACAAGGCGGGTCTGTAGGGGAGGACACAAGGTGGGTCTGTAGGGGAGGACACAAAGTGGGTCTGTAGGAAAGGACACAAGGCGGGTCTGTAGGGAAGGACACAGGGCGGGTCTGTAGGGGAGGACACAGGCGGGTCTGTAAGGGAGGACACAGGCAGGTCTGTAGGGAAGGACACAGGCAGGTCTGTAGGGAAGGACACAGGCAGGTCTGTAGGGAAGGACACAAGGCGGATCTGTAGGGAAGGACTCAAGGCCGGTCTGTAGGGAAGGACACAAGGCGGATCTGTAGGGAAGGACTCAAGGCCGGTCTGTAGGCGAGGATGTGCATAGACTGGCAGAAAGGCCTCTCCTCTCTCCTCCTGAATGCAAATAAGAGACGCGCTCCCCGCGCTTTGAAATGCAAAAAAAAAAGAAGAAAAACAATCTTGGTGATGGCACACGGCAAGCCTTTGTGTTGCCGCCGCACGAGAGGAGATTAAATTTCGCTGTTCGATTGCGGCGTTCGCGCCCCCCTTCCCCCCCTCCCCCCCCAAGGGAGAGCCGGAAAAGAAAAACACCGACGGCCAATACTCACTACAAAGCGACGGCCCCGGCGTCGAACGGAGAGCCAGCGAACGCCGTCCGGGCGCACGGGATTCAAGCGACCGCATTGTTGCCGCTGACAGGTAACTAACCGCCTCTCTCCCGCGGGACCTTCTGTAACGCGTCCCGGGGGGGGGGGGGGGAGAGCCCGCTTTTCCCCCTGCTTCCGCGGCGTTATTACATCACACCGAGGGGCAGCGCGCCTTTTCGACGAGGCGTGCCGGCGGAACAATGGCCTGTCGGCCGGTCGGCCGGAGAGCGGCAGGCTGAAAGGAAGGGACCGGATCGCGTTTGTTTTCATCATGGAGCGGGAGATAGCAAACAGGAGGGGGGGGGGGGATTACAAACAACGAAGGGGGCAGAGAGAAAGCAGAGAGTCTGTGTGTGTGCATGTGTGAGTGTGTGTGTGTGTGTGTGTGTATAAGTGTGAGAGTGTGTGCGTGCGTGTGTGAGCATGTGTGTGTATATTTGCGTGAGTATAATCACTGGCACTGCTATTGTTTAGATATTAAAGCATTAAAGTCATGATTTTATGATGACAACACGTTTAACAACAGGTAATCTGCTTTTTAAAGCTGTGTTTAACAAACAATTAGTTAAACAACATGTTAAATAGCCATAACAGGCTTTTATAAAACTTAGGTAAACAAACTGTCAAATCAAGTTTCAAACATTGGCAAATGTTTTTATAAATCAACACATAGTCATTCATCCTTACTCTGAACTGCATGAACCCCACCACCACCCCAACCCGAGGGACATTGAAGTCCATTTTAAACTGAAAAAAATATTTCATAATTCACAAAATAGTTCCTCATCTTCATTATGAACTACTGTATGCCATGAACTCCAAATGAAATAAAAACTACAGAATGTGAGGATAACATGTTTTGTTGTTTTTTGTTTGTTAATACTTTTTCTCCCTCATTGTTGTAGCCACGCTTTACTTTAATGTTCGATTTGCATACGCTTGGATAAATTAAATAAAACAAAATAGCTTCCCTGGGTGGACATCTTCAGCTATTATGCTCTTACTCAAATTTTCCCAAGTTGTATTTTATGAAGACGAACTCCTGCAAATGAGCTGGCAGCGGTGTCAGATGTATCCAGCATTACAGCATCAATTTATGCACCAGTGACAACCTAATTTGATAAATATTATGAAATCATATACTGCAAAACTGTTTTCTTTAAATAAAGGACACAAAACCTGCTATGGACCTCTTTTTAGACAAGTTTGAAATAAAAAGCAGAAAAAAATTCAACATTTGTATTTATAAATTATTGCGGTTTTGTTATATACGAAAATGAGGCATATTATAGAAACCCTGAGCAAAGCGCTAAAATGTGCAAAATGGAAATGGAATAGAAAGTAAAAGAAATGTAAAAGTAAAATTATTTTACTTTTGGAATGGAAAGTAAAAGAAAGTTAAAGAAATACAATATTTTTAAAAAGTAATTTCTTCAGTCATACCGAATTCTGCACATTTCTCCCTCCCTTCTCCTTGGAGAGACTTTTTTTTCCTATTCAAAGTTTCAGAGAAAACCCGAAAATATGTCGGCGGCATTATCTCCGCGAAGTTCTAAGCCGAGGAGTTTCTATCACTACAGCGCCAACCCTGAAGACGACTGCAGTGAATGAATTTTGTGTGATTATTTGTACGAAGTAAGTTTCGATAGTGCTTGATTGGGAAAAGTGCTGGTTGTTCAGATGCTGAACTGAATGCTGGAGTAGATGGTGACATATTCGCAGCTGAGTAAAAGCACCTGTTGTGTATTGTCGGCGGGGTTGTGTTAGGAGAAGAAAATGGCTCGAACTGCCTGTATTTCTAGACTGAGCTGATTTTTTAGAATTTAAAAAACCCAGTTATTCAAAGCCCAAATATTCAGGAAAATCATGGAAGCTAGTGTTAAGGGAAACTCTCACTCACTGCCTCTCTGCAGGTGTGTGTTTTGTTTAATTGAGAAACCTGGTGCTGACTTCAGTGTATGTGCGTGTGTGTGTGTGTGTATGTGTGTGTGTATGTGCGTGCGTGCATTTGTATGTGTGTGTGTGTGCGTGGGTGTGTGTGGTAAGTGTTTTGGGTGGGTCTGAAGGAGGACATGTGTCCTGTTCCCCAGAGCCCTCTGTGGGAGGGGATGGTTTGGGTTTGGAAGCGGTTCACTGGTGCAATCAAGGGCTGGTCCTGAAAAACACCAGGATTGACTTCTAATGAAAAAGGTGCCCAGATATCAACTACTCTCAGACTTTTCACTGACTTGCGTTAATTCATCTGCCACAATCACACTGTAAAATCAAGCTTCCCGACGTGACCCCCCCCCCCCGTTTCCCTTCCCCTCCCCTTCCCCCCCTTCTCTTCTGTCCCCACCACTGTCACCTAATGTCCTCATAGATAATTGGCTAAATTATTCACAAACACCTGTGGTGCGGAGCTGGGCTTAGGTCACTGTGCACCATGGAAGACCAATTAATCCGGCTAAAATTATCCCTCGATATCAACATACTTGCGTCGTTAGTAATCAATACCGAGAACGTCCGTGGTTAATGACTGTCCGGATGTGGGACTGTGATCACGCTGGCTCCCAGAAGCCCCACAGAGCACAGCGCTGTAATCCTGCAACGCACACCAGCTCACTGACCTGCCATGATCCACCACCCTGACCTCCGCCCACACCTTTGGATAGCTTTTTTAAAAAGAAGAAAAAAATACAGAAATTCATTATTATTATTATTATTATATTATTATAGAAAATACTTTTTTGATACAGAGTGGTTGACACTACTTGCAATAAATAATTCAATAAACTTAAAAATAAGAAAGTAAATAAATAAATAAATCCGTAAATAAATAAATGAATAAATAAGTACACAAATGAATAAATAAATCTGTAAATAAATGAATGAATAAATAAATAAATAAATAAATCAGTAAATGAATTAATAAATAAATGAATGAATTAATAAATAAATACATAAGTAAATAAATAAATAAATGAATAAATAAATAAATCAGAAAATGAATAAATAAATACATAATTAAATAATGAAAAAATGATAAAATAATGACCTATGGCCAGAAGGCCTCAGTCTGCTCTGTGAAATGTGACGCTCTGCAGCCTTTACCTCCTCTTGGGTCTTGCTTGGGCAGGCAAGACAAGGACGCCCGTGGGGGCCTTCTCACCCCTGTCTGCTTCTGTCCCCTGCTTGACATTTGATTGTCATGTTTGCTTGAGCTGTAACCTCTTTGCTTGTGCTGTCAGTGTACTCCACTTGATTTGAGCCTTTGTTGCCCGTCTTACACAAGCATTGCGAATGGTGAGTCACCGGGTCTCGTTGGATCCATGAACGCGAGATTTCGTCTGCCTTCGCCAGAACTTTGGAGAGAGTTGTGATGTCATTCTGGGAAAAATGTTGATTGAATCAAGAGATTAAGGGGCAGCCTCACCCGGATTTTGTATCTGTCAAAAACAATTTGAGCTATGTCACGGAGCTACAGATCCTTTATTTATGCACCTTAACCTACATCAGTGTTATGGCGGCCGTCTGACGATGTAATAGCATTACTGAGTGAGTTTACATGTAACGCCTCGCTGTTCAGTTTCATTCTAACGCAACAGTTGGGTGAATTTCTTCTTAAGTTACCCATGAATTTTATTAGGCGATTGAACAACGTGAAGAGTTGGGGCCGATGGCTGCAAATGTTTTATCGTTCTGCCTTTCATTTCTGCGCTGTCACGGATGAAAAAAATCACACAAATGAAATTATTTTGATGTAACTAGGGTGTGACTGAGGGCTAACGAGGCTCCGTGGGTTTATAGAGCACTGGTCAGACCGTGCTTTGCTTTTTTATTAATTTTGCACGTACCTCTTATGAACAAATTCACCCTGTAACAGCTCTCCAAATCCCAAATACACAGACCGAGCAGAGGCATCACCCTCAACCCAACTGCCGTGCCTTCTATCTCAACTTTTATGTGAGGAATTCAAATTTGAGATTTCTCTTTTTTTCAAAAATATTTTTTTGTGGTTTGCAATGGCGAACTCTTTGAAAGAAAAGAACCCACACAGATACTCACATGAACATCAAGAATTTATGGACAAACAAGCGTAGAGCTGATATTGGATCTGAGCCTGAATGTAACTCCCCAAACCCTTTGAACCCAAGATGACTGCAAGCATCAGCTGTTGATGGACTATTCAAGAAGGCAGGAGATGCATACACAAACAAACACAGATGTTCTATAATTAAAACCATATGGCCAGTTCTTCCACTCCACCTGTACTTCCTTAATACTGGAAATGGGAGATTCCAGAGCAGTCTCGGTTGCTATAGATACAGATCTTCAACCAAGCCCTCTCATGAATATTCACAATTAGCCAGAAATTCAGAACAGAGATGAATGTATGCATTGGGCCAGCTGTGCTCAACATTTGGTTATTATATAGAGTGCCCATGTAGAGTATCTATATCATATTCAATATGGAATATCCATGACGCTATTCTGCAATGGATATTCTGTTATGCAGGATAGCTACAGTGGAACATGAAATCGCCATCACATTGACACTGCCACCAAAATATTCAGTTATTTTTTTCTCCAAAAGGGTTTAAAATAAAAGCAAGAGAAGAGAAAAATAATTGAAAACTGTGCTTAAAAAGTCTGCCGCAAATATTTGCTGATGACAGTGCTTTGGAACTTGTAACGTATTGCAAGTCCCAAGTCAGGATATTGGCAGCTATTCTGTACTCTGAGGGCACTTTTGAAGCGTGCTGCGTGACTAAACGAACCTTCATGAATGCAAATGAAAGCCCGTTCAGTTTCTCAGCAGGAACAGATTCTAACTTCATTAGATAGAGGCCTTATAGAGGCGAGCCATATAAGAAATAACTCATATTTAAGCGCAATTACAATGATGTTCTGAAATTTTTTTCATTGAAATGGTTTAATCCATATTTGTGAACATCTACACTTTTAATCAGAACTGGTGGGATTAATTAGACCTAAACTATGTTAAAGAGTTGGGCTTGTAAAAACTTTTATTTATTTATTTTGGAATAGAAATGAACTGTTCCATTATCAGCACATACCACCCACTAATTAAATTTTCTGATAAAGAAATTAGAATAAAATTTATTTCATAACTAGACCTAGCACTGTCAATAATTTTCTGAAAACAGCTTTGATAACAATCACATTAAAAAAGAGTATCAGACATTACAAGGTATAATGACTGAGTCTTTGGTGTCTTTCTCAAGGTGATCCAAAAGTCAGACTATCTCCGATATGCAACCAAAAGCACTTAGCTACTTTAAGAGGACATGCAACTCAACTGATCCAGTAAAACGACCGTATGCACAGAACGATTATTCATTTAACAAGGACTGATAATCCAAGAAACAGAAAAAAGCGTGGCCAGGAAATCATCGGGAAGGTGGAAGCTTTTTAAAGTGCAAGTGAGCTTCTGTCCAACTCTGCCACACCCACACTTGCAGAGGAATGCCAGTATGTTATGAATTATTTTACGAATAAACCGATGAACTAATTTAGCCATTTCCCACTCGTCTCTAACATGTGAGACATACGATATGTACACAATTCATTTTATAAAATAATTATGCAATTTATTTTATACAATAATTAAAATGAGGGCAATAGACACAAGATTTTTGGGGCTTTCCAGGATAAAACCTATTTCAACTGCTATCAATGTAGAGAGCAGAAAAATAAATAATGTTTTTTGTATTTGGCTCAATTCTGAAAATATTACTAGAGATAGATTAATCATTTTTTATACAAACAACCTTGGCTATGATTACACACAACAATGACATTTTTACAGGACATGCCATTCACTAGCAATCTGACTGAAAGTACAGAGAGTGAAATGTTACATTTAACCTCGAGGTAGGGGTAAAAACTAACGTAGGGTAGCGTAGTCCTAACTGTCTTAATAGCTTTAAAAGTTAACACAAAGTAAGGCAATTCAATGCAATGCCATGTTATATAACACAAACAGTCTCTAATATATTTTGATTACACTTATATGTTTTTCGTGACTTAACCTACATCACTGAAAATCTATCACGAGACTGTCCATGATTCTCCAGTTCCCGTCTATAATGTCAGTTTGATCCAAACAGCTGTATCAGTCAATGTCACATGCCACCACATAGCCAAACGTTAAAATTGACTTAAATATATTTACAAAGATCCGGTCGAGTTGAACAAATCCAATCAATTGGTAAATTAATAGTTTACTGATAACAGGCTAACAACCCTGTTCGGTTTAACTCTGCAGGGGGGGTGTCTGCACTTTTGCTGGCTAGCAATCCCAGTAAGCTAGCATGCTACATCAAAACTATGGTAATTCTGTGTGTTAAACCTGAAATACGTTGTTCAAGCTCGATGAATCTACGGGTACCTAAAAAGCCTGTGTCACATTTTGACCCCGTATTACATTTTACCCCACTCTCCCCAAGTTTACCATTAACAATGTTGTGGGTTTGACTGTTTCACTCAGTGAATTGTACTCATATGCATTTTACAGAACTATCTACTGAGCACTGGCCTTTAGTGACTATATTTGAAAACTTGCTGTTCCAATTTTTTTTAACTGCCCTGAAAATCATTCAACATCCTCACAAATGAATGAACTGTATTCATATTTCAGGTATTTTTTTGCGCAATCTCTATCCTTACGTGTTTTTTATTGAGGGCATTATGCTGATGTCATACATAAATGCATGGACTGTGCCTCACGGCTGGTTATATCAGGAGGAATTACAGTATGTTTTCTGCCTGACGAAGACCACATCCTTTGAAACGTGTTGCTGCATATTGCACCATAGTCAGTTTAACTGTCTATAGCCATTGATTTTTTTTGTTGGACGGCTCTTTGGAGCTTGACTTCAGTGCTCTCTCTAGTGCCTACTGTTGCATAACAATGAACAAGAGGCATCTCACTTTCTCCAAATACTACTTTCTTGCCTCATTTTTTTATCACATTAAAGCAAAGCAGGACATATTATTTAATGACCTTGGACTGGCTGGCACTAGAATTCTGATATTTTGTGAAGTTATGAAAGTCATATTTAAAGTTACTCCGCAACAACGTGATGCTGTCAGAAGGGCATTTTCCCTCCCTCCTGTTGTAAACAGAAGAATCCCCAGTGTGTGGAGATTACAAAAAGATTAAAAATTGTTTATAAAATACAGTGGTAGGTACTGCATTATGGAAAGTCGTGGAAACCAATTGTTAATACACTGTTTTGGTGTCTCCATGTGTGTCCATTGATATTGGGCATCACCAAATTTTACACCTGAAACTTAAAAGTTTATTAAGTTGGGCTAGGGCTAAAGACAGGCAAACAACTGAGTGACAGTCTTCATTCAATGTATTATGTTTAATGTTAAACGAGGTTGTGTTTCTTGGAAACTGCCATTGAATCTGCCGTTTTGAGCGATTGGGGAAGGCACACCATCAGGAATTAAGGGTGGAGAAGCAAATAAAATAAAGTAAAAAATAAATAAACAAAAATATTATGTACAATATGTACAGTATATTCATTTGCAAGGGGGATGGACTGTCGGCTGTCATTAAAACAACAACAGTGACAACAAAACTGCAGCAAAACTTGTCTCAATTTAACGTCGAGTATCACGATTGCGAGACAAACAAAATTGATGCCGATATAAAACAGATTCAGATGCGGCAGCAGACTAATCCAGGAAGACCTGTTTTGGTTTGATTGAATTACATGACCCTTAAAGTGACTATTTAATGGAATACTGGCCTTTACATCTCATAAATTATATGGACAGCACACTGCAGAGCCTGATAAAGTAATAATCAAACACACACCTGGTTTAATGAACTCAGACGTCAGAGATGCATTAAAAGGTCAAGCCGTAAAATATGGTTAAGGTCCCGTGCTCAAGGACAATTAAGTTCAGTTTTGCATGACAGGTAAATAAAACATACTCACAAAAATTTTTTTAAAATATATATATATATATATATATATATATATATATATAATGCTGTAGTGGGTAGCACTGTCACCTCACGGCAAGAAGGTCCCGGGTTTGAATCCAGCCTCAGCCTTTCTGTGTGGAGTTTGAATGTTCTCTTCATTTCCTCCCACAGTCCAAAGACATGCAGGTAGGTTAACTGGAGAATTGGAGAAATTAAATTGCCCATATGTATGAGTGTGTGAGTGAATGGTGAGACAATGGTGTGTGTGCCCTGTGATAGACTGGCGGCCTGTCCAGGGTGTATTCCTTCCTCTCGCCCAATGCATGCTGGGATAGGCTCCAGCATCCCCCATGACCCTGCCCAGGATTAGCGGGTATAGATAATGGATGGATGGAATAGTTGGATATATAAATGGCAGGGAAAGTGCATCGCCATCAGCAGCATCCATTAAATTGAGAGAGAAAATGAAATGTTCCAGCAAAATCAACAAATTGCAGGCATGGTTAGACTCAGATTACGGTCAGTCCGGTTACGAGTCTAATTACAAGGAGAGTAGTTATTGACATCGCCATGACTCCATGTTATCCAGAGAGCACTTACATTGAATGTCCCCTCGCTCTCTGTCCACAGGATGTGTCATATGTTTCAAATTACAATGTGGCTGCCTGGCTATCATCTGTCAAAATCTAAAGCAGAAACCTTGACAGGGTTCTGTGCTCGTGTGTGTGTGAGAGAGAGAGTATATGTGTGTGTGTATGTGTGTGTGAGAGAGAGTATGTGTGTGTGTGTGTGTGTGTATGTGTGTGTGTGTGAGAGAGAGAGTATGTGTGAGTGTGTCTGTGTGTGTGAGAGAGAGAGAGAGAGAGTGTGTGTGTAAGAGAGAGGGTATGTGTGTGTGTCTCTGTGTGTGTGTGTGAAAAAGAGAGAGAGTGTGTGTGTGTGTGAGAGAGAGAGAGAGAGTATGTGTGTGTGTCTGTGTGTGTGAGAAAGAGAAAGAGTGTGTGTATGTGTGTGAGAGAGAGAGCGTATGTATGTGTGTGTATGTGTGAGAGAGAGAGAGTGTGTGTGCATGTATGTGAGGGAGCATCTGTTAGTATGTAGGAGAGTGTGCACACATTGACGTGTATAAGCGTAGGGGTTTCTGATATTTATTAATGACCAAAACTGGTAACCTCCAGCCGCCCCCTCCACCCACTCCTGGCAGTGATGTCTGGCTGTGGAGGAAAGCAGCAGAGAATCCCAACCAGAAGAAAGGAGAAGTAAATACGCCTCTGCATAAAGCAGGCAGTGCCAATGAGGGAGAGAAACCGGCTTACTGTCCTTGTCCTAATCGTCTGTTTCCATGTGGGATTACTGACCAGAGGCAATGCTGACATAGCACTGAAATCAGCGCAGTGTATGGGGTGTAGCGGTGCGTGCTTTGTGAAGAGAGACCAGGAGGAACACGGGTCCCTGTTCTTCGGTGTTTTTAGGGGCCGAGGAGAATCAGGGCATGAAGCCGACTTTGAGTCCTTCGTGAAAAGAAACATGAAATACAACCGTGTAGCTCCCATTCTTCTGATCCCACTGGGAAACAAGGCTTTAAACTGTTTAGTCTTAATCCCCAAAAATCCATCCGGGGATTTAGGGATAAGTGCGTTTAAACGCTCTGGATGAGCCAATAAATAATGCAGTGTAAGAGCCAAGATATTTTTTTAAAGAGAGATGGAGAAAAAAAAACTCCCACCCCACTTACGAGTCTTGCCGTTCTGTGATTTTTTGGAGTGTTTCACTCATCTCAGTGAATGTAGCTGCAGAGGTCACTGGCAGGGTAGAAGGGAATGAAATCTTTCACAAACCAGCTTGTAAAAAGCCCTGCTCATAACCTGTCTGTAAAAAGCCCTGCTCATAACCTGCATGTAAAAAACCCTGCTCATAACCTGCTTGTAAAAGCCCTGCTCATAACCTGCATGTAAAAAGCCCTGCTCATAACCTGCCTGTAAAAAGCCCTGCTCATAACCTGTCTGTAAAAAGCACTGCTCATTACCTGTCTGTAAAAAGCACTGCTCATAACCTGCCTGTAAAAAGCACTGTTCATAACCTGTCTGTAAAAAACCCTGCTCATAACCTGTCTGTAAAAAGCCCTGCTCATAACCTGCATGTAAAAAACCCTGCTTATAACCTGCTTGTAAAAGCCCTGCTCATAACCTGCCTGTAAAAAACCCTGCTCATAACTTGCCTGTAAAAAGCCCTGCTCATAACCTGCCTGTAAAAAGCACTGCTCATAACCTGTCTGTAAAAAGCACTGCTCATAACCTGCCTGTAAAAAGCACTGCTCATAACCTGTCTGTAAAAAGCACTGCTCATAACCTGTCTGTAAAAAGCACTGCTCATAACCTGCCTGTAAAAAGCACTGCTCATAACCTGTCTGTAAAAAGCACTGCTCATAACCTGCCTGTAAAAAGCACTGCTCATAACCTGTCTGTAAAAAGCACTGCTCATAACCTGCCTGTAAAAAGCACTGCTCATAACCTGTCTGTAAAAAGCACTGCTCATAACCTGTCTGTAAAAAGCACTGCTCAAAGCCTGCCTGTAAAAAACACTGCTCATAAACTGCCTGTAAACGCCCTACTCATAGCCTGTCTGTATAAAGCCCTGCTCATAACCTGCCTGTATAAAGCACTGCTCATAACCTGCCTGTATAAAGCCCTGCTCATAACCTGCCTGTAAAAAACACTGCTCATAACCTGCCTGTAAAAAACACTGCTCATAAACTGCCTCTAAATCTGCTCATAGCACAGTGGGCGGGTGGGCGTGTAGCAAACTGCTCAGTAGGCACCACTCTGCTTCATCTGGCTCTTTGCTTGAGTTGTACAGCCCTCTGTGGCAGTAACTAGACCAGGGACCTCAAACTCAAATCATGGAGTGCTGCTGTGACTCCTGGATTTTGACGTGTTCCTGCATTTCAGTGCATTCATTGGCTAAGGAGTCTGCACATCTGGTTGCCAAGGCCTAATTTGGCTGCTGATTAAAAGGAAATTGCCAAAAACCATGAGAGGCTGTAGCCGTCCAGGACTGGAGTTTGAGACCCTGAACCGCAGTTCAGCTTTATTACTCGCGGGAAAGGAACAGGCGCTTGTGGCACGGATTTCTGGAACAGAATGAATCATCCCAATTTGAGACAGGGCGTCTAAAATGACAGCTGGCCAGCCCAAATTTGGTCATGTAATTTGGGAGAAACAAATTAACTGAGACTAAATTTCCTTGAAAATGCAACACAGCATATGACGGGATGCAGTCCAAGACGCACTTTGAGGAGGGAATATTTTTTTAATCAGAATTTGTGGCGCAGCACGCTGCATTTAAAGCTTTTCAAGAGCAGTCTCTGCAAGTACTTTGCCTGTCAGAGCCATTCGTCAGAATTTGGGTGGTTTTAGGAAGTCTTCACGTCTCTTGTCAGATCGCGCTGTACATTTTAATAATAGCAGTAATGACTTTGAGACTGTGTGAGCAGAACCGAGGGCAGATTTACTGCCGGGAAAAAAACTTTCACTCTCCCTGCCGTAGAGGTTTGACTGTCATTGCCGTGGCCACGGTAAATAACACCCGCAACTGCTGAGCTTTTTCTTTCTTTTTTTTTTTTTTTTTAATCGGGACGGCGTCAGAAATAAATAAATAAATAAAAAACCTGGGGTTTGGGGACCGTAGGAAAATAGCAATGCGCGGCCCAAGTGACATACATCGCATTGTCACCAGCAGCGCGGTTTGGTCATTTTCTTATTTCTTTCGTCTCTACCTCTGGAGAAATGACTGGCGCGAATGTGGACAGGCCAAAACGGAAACGATAAAATCACTGTGATATAGAACCGTTGACCATATGAACTTTTAAACATATAGACTACGGTGCCTATTGGGGCCGTATAAAGTCTGTTGATTCAGCGCTGAGAGTTTTACTGTGTAACTTTTTCTTTTTTATTGGTGGATACGAGATTTTATCCTCTTAATATAAAGATTGTGCGTCAATGCGCGGACAGCAATAAGTCTTGCTCTCCTTTTAATGCATAGGCTACTGGTTACGTGAAATGAACTCTCAGCAAATTCTGCCAGTCAGTGCAATGAGAAATTCCCTCCACAATCCAGCCCCTTGAGACCAAGTGCGAACACTTTTAGAACTGCAACTTTTTATTACGCTGCAGCAATGAAAGTTCGTATCATGGCAAATTGCACATGGCCGCGAGGGGACTGCTGCGAGCATCCGTAACCGTGGCAACGTGTCTTGCAGAAGCTCTAGTTTCTTCCGTTTAACTGGAATACTACTCACTGTTTTACCACCGTGACACCAGCGCGTTGGTGTCTTTCCCCCGAAATCTCGTTGGGATAACTGACTTCTCGGCCGGGTCCCAGCCACCTGCCTGCGTCCGGACTGGCCTCGTTCCTCCCGGGATCCATTTCACTGTAAGCGCAGCCGATGCTAGACCGAAACGGCCACATGCACGTGCCTAGACAGCGTCTCAGTGGGCCGACACCGCGCTCGAGAGAAAATAAATAAATAATAGAAAGGAGGAGGGCTTGATTTATGTTTCCCGTTGGAGCAGGGAGTAACCCTTTAAAAGTCCCACATTAATAACTAGGCTGGCTATCTGCGAGGAGGCTTTGGGGGGAAGTCCCCCAGTTGCAGCGGTGCTGCTTCAATCCTGCTTCCAGTCGAAGGGGAGGAGGAGATGAAACGGCATTCCAAACGACCCCTCTTCTCTGGTATGCTCTTTCAACAGCTCACCCTTCTTCCCACAGTCCTGTTGGTGTTTTTAAAATTTTTTTTATTTTTTAGTTCTCACTACATTATTTGCCCACACTATATATTATTCAAGTTCTATATAATCATGTTCTGATAAATCTAAAAGCTCATTTCCAGCACTATGTTTATTTAAATTCCAGATGCTCATTGTGCACACAAGAGGGTAACGATCTTTGATGGTGGAGGCAGTGGCTTCCCCTTTCCGGTTATTTTGAATCTGTGAAGTCGCTTTCAGGATGGTGTGATAGACCCAGGAACTTGTGTGAGTCTTATTTATACAATAAATATATAACAATATATTTACAAATGCTCTTGAATTTGCATTAGAAGTTTCAAACTGGATTATGCAATGCATGCATACAGTTTAATATATATGACAAAATACCTTTCTTTGAATATAATGCTCTCATAAATCATATGCGGAAAAGAATGTGCATATATTAGAATATGTGACATTTTATTCTTAATTTTTAGGCTTTTATTTATCAACTGGCATACTTGGTTTTATTTGATTTGGTTTCACTTTTATTTGACTCTACCCTGATAATTTCTTCCCTTGTGTTTTGAGCGTTATTCAGTGCGTCAGTCTCTCCATTGAATCTCCAGTGTTTCCTCACTTCCTTCACTTTCACTCTGCCTGGACACATTTCTACTCTTCTATTTGTGTTAATCTCTTGTTTTCCCACGGGCAGCACTTTGCATTGCGTTTTATCATACGGAAAGCGCTGTTTAAATAAAGTTTGGTTTCTGTCTCTGTTTGCTGTACAAAGCACTGCAAAGCATTCCTTTCCCATACGGGATAGGACGGGGGGGAAAGGTGGCGTGAGACATTATTAAAATATTTAAAACGTCGGAGAGTAAACGAGTCGGCTGCTGGGAGCAGGGAGGGAGGCGGGCTGTAAAACACGTCGGCCGTGTCCTACAGTCCGGACAACGCCCCGCTGGAGAACAGCTGGTAAGCGGTTTTATCTTAAGGACCTCTGCCTTTGAGACAGATAACGGCACGGCGTTTTTCTCCGAAGGAGAGATACGATCAGCCCTGCTAATCTTCAGCACGAACAAACTCATCATCATCATCATCGGTGTCTGTCTGTGTCTGTGCCACATATTCTTGTCGCTGGGGGGTGGGTGGGGGGGAGAGGGTGCGTGGATTTGGCTGGACCCTCTATTATCAGGGCCCTTTTTAATAAATTGTTCAGGAAATGAGCAAAGAAGATTGAAAAGGGTGGGCCTGTGGGGAGGGGGTGGGGGGGGGTGCGTGGGGGGGGGGGGGGTACCCGTTGAAGAATGGGCCGAAGGGTGGACGTGCATTTTTAGGAGTACAGAATAAAGACTGTGATGCTGATGGAGATGTGTGTGCACCCCTGATCACAATCTCCAGGATCTCTCCCTGCCCCCCTCTACCCCCACCCCCACCCCCACCCCCACCCCTGTTCTGTACTGCCTTCCCTGAAGCTCATGTCTGAAGCCCATGTCTGAAGCCATGTCTGAAGCTCATGTCTGAAGCTCTTTGCCGAAGCCCTCGATCTGTTCCTTGAATCCCCTCCCTGAATCTCTTCCACAAATCTCCTTTTATATCACAAGGTCAGGGTGTGAGCCATGTTTCCTGTGTCTCCAGTCCATTTTATTTCTTAAAAACATGTTTTTCCCCCTCTCTGCTCCAGGCGGGGGTGGGGGGTGGGGGGGGGGGGTTGGGTTGGGGTGGGGGTAAGAGCGCAGTAGCTCAGCCATGGGTTCCCCAGTCCATGTGATTAATTAATTCTTCGTTGTTGTTCACTGGTCGGAGTTTAATTTCCTTATTTTGGTACTGCCTAATAATAGTATGTAACTATGCAGAGCTTGTTGGAAAAGTATATCGCAATTCAAAATGTTATCAAGGCCACCTAAAGTGAAACCTACTTTTTTATATCAACATTTGTACTTTGAGTTCCAACAGAGAACGTGTCTGTTCTTTTGAACTTGAAGTTTTGAACAGGCTTCAGATTTCTCTGAATTTACAAAGAATCTGTCATGAAATGAAGCTGATTAATGTGCGGAGTATCTCACATCATAACAACG
This sequence comes from Anguilla rostrata, assembly GCF_018555375.3. Taxonomy (NCBI): domain Eukaryota; kingdom Metazoa; phylum Chordata; class Actinopteri; order Anguilliformes; family Anguillidae; genus Anguilla; species Anguilla rostrata. Next base: position 39,522,873 of record NC_057946.1, on the reverse strand, counting down.
AACAACAAAAATGTCCGATTGAAGGCTCAAGAGTGCCCTTGGAGGCTGTTAGTTGGCTTGTGTATTCAACAGAATCACGTTTCAGTCCTTGTCTGGCAGCTGAATTTCCATTGGATGCAGCTGTTGCCGTGGTACCATATTCAGCTCCCAAAAATACATATACTGCCTAGTTTGAGTAAAGGCCTTACTTTTTTTTACCAGCTGACTTCATGGGTGACATTGGGGGGGAAAACACCAGAAAAACAGCGTAGCTGAAAGATGCTTTATTTGGCTAGCGGCGCGACGGCGATGTGTCTCTTTATGAGCGTGCCCAGTGTGCGCCGGGCTCGTATATCTGATCTAATGGGGGGAGGGAGAAAGAGAGCGAGTCGTTTCACCGCGCTCGCTCTCGCCTGGAGAAAATATCGCCGCAGCTGTTTCCACCGGGGTCATGCCGGCCATAAAAAACTCCAGGCTGTTATTAATGATTTTTAAAATTGTTTTTGTTTTGGGAGGATTACAATTGATCCTAGGAAAATCCCTGAGAAGTTCCTCATTCTCCAAAGTAGACATGACAACGTGCTGCCCCCCCCCCCCCCCCGTAAATAAATAAATAAGTAAATAAATCAAACTGCCAACTCATATGTAACCTGGGAAGGTATGAATTCTCCGCTCAGAGGGATGTGACTGTTGGACATAATTACACGCTCTTCGGTCTTGTCCCTGCCGCGGAGGAGTAATGAAGTCTGGACAGCCGGAGAGACTCCGCGAATAACCGCTCCCTCATTAAAGTACCGCCGCGGCATCGGCGGGACCGGAGAGGAATTCGGCAGCGCCTCGTTCTCGCCTTGTTCGCGCTCGAAGGCGCGGGGCCACCCCGCCCGCCGGTGCGACCCGCGAACGCGGCCGAGAGGCGCCGGCCTCGCCGCCGGGGGGTCCCGTCTCCGCTCCCGTCGCCGCTCGCCTCTCTCTCTTCCGCCAAATGACATTCGGGGCGACGCTCGGTCGCGGGAAGAAGTAGCGCAGAAGGGCTAGCGCTTATTTCTGAAGAAGGACGCACGCGCCTCTGTTCCTGAGTGTGAGGTGAAAGAAAGGAAGAGGGCTGGTGTAGGTCTGTGCCGGCAGAGGCACCAACTCCACAAACTTCTGTTCTTCTTCTACCCCTGCCCTGTTGTGGTTTAATTACCTGACCTTACGACAATCACCTCAAACGGTTGGAGACTCTTTTCTTAATCAGCTTCTTGCTCAACTGAAAAAAACGAACAAGCATCAAATGCATTAGGGCACAGTGGATGTGTTCATTATCTTTTGATTGCGTCTTCATTTCTAATGGGGGGTTAAACTAAATGAGATCTATTGCCTGGGGGGCTAAATGTGTTGTTGAATGAGCGAGGTGGTTAGATCTGTTTACAAATGTGGCAGAAACACAGATTTAAAGCCGGCAAAATTCTTAAAAACAGCAATCAGCAATAAATTGGATCCTATTTCCACAGCCACCCCCCCCCCACACACACACCCACCCCCCCCCCCATCCGCCATTCGAATGCTTCTCTTTTGTGGTGCAGGAGAAGAGTGGGGGTACAACACAGAGCAGAAGGTATGTGTCCTTGGAGAAGACCAGCCACTTCATCACATGTAGCACAGTGGGTAAGGAACTGGGCTTGTAACCGAAAGGTCGCAGGTTCGATTCCCGGGTAGGACACTGCTGTTGTACCCTTGAGCAAGGTACTTAACCGAAATTGCTTCAGTATATATCCAGCTGTATAAATGGATACAATGTAAAAAGTTGTGTACGTCGCTCTGGATGAGAGCGTCTGCTAAATGCCTGTAATGTAACGTAAAAGAAAGCGCAAAAGAAATAGAAACGGAGACAGTTGGTCGTGTTTGATCAATAACCGTTCTCCTGCGGACGGCGGTTTTTTAATTTGCCGTCCTAACATTCCGTGTCTGCTTATTCAGACAGCTGAGGTGGCCTGAATGGAAGTGATTCAATGGCATGTCTGTAGGAGCGGGGGTGAGAACACACCTCCTGGTTAACTTCAGTATATCAGCTTCGGACTTCTACCCCCACGCTCACAATCTCCCTTCAGACGCAACGGGGAGGTCTGCCTTTTGATTTCATGCCAGACAGAATTATACAGCGGCCTTGTAGTGTCATGTTAGACAGAATTCTGTGTCAGTCCTTGAAAAAAATAAAATCTGACTTAGTGTTATGATTTCACATCAGACACAACTCAGCATTAGCCTGGAACAACTAATACACATGGACTACATCTAAAACACTTGGGTCTGTGTTGAAAGTTTTCTACCGTTACCACATTTTTTGTGTTCTCCTGTTTTGTGTGTGCAGAACACCTGTCCTATTTCACATTCATTACGCGCAAATAAGCAGCACTCATCATACTTGTTCATGTGCTCACATACGAATACAAAACTTTATTGTCCACACAGTGGAAATGTGCACTTTGCTTCACCGTGAAAAGACATAAAAGAAACACACAAAAGCACACAGTACAGTAAACATCGTAGAAGTCAAAAAACACTGTTACTTGAACACTGATCTAAAAACACTGCCAGAGCTAAAGCAGGAAAACTGAGGCATCACTACGGGTCCCTAAAGCTCCCGTTAAGGACCCAAATAGCACTTGAGACCTCTTGTAAATGTCATTTGCCCTGGGATTCCTATAACGACTTCCTGATGACAAGAGTCCAAATTCCCTATGTGGTGGATGAGAGGAGTCACTAATGATTTCGTTACGTTTTTCCTGAACAGATCTTCAGACGTACTGCTGAGCTCCTGCTGTGGCTTCCCAGTTATTCTGGAAGCCATTTTAACTATCCTCGGCATCTTATTCCTCCTCTGAGTGTTCAAATATCCAAACCGCGTGAAGTATAAAAAGGCTTTTATACACCGTCTCCAATACGTTTTGGCTCACTCCAAAATGATTGAGCTTAGGGAGAAGATGTAGACGCTGTGAACATTTCTTAAAAATGAAGTCAGTATTTGTCTAAAAAGAGAGACCATTGTCCAGGTATGTGCCAAGATACTTAAAAATCAGCTGTTTCAACCATTTGGCTGTTGATCATTAGCGACTACATCAGATCATTACCATATTGAACGACAAGCTGCTTTGTCTTGCTGAGACTGATTTCCAACGAGTTGGCTTGACACCAACTCTGAAGGACTGATGCACAATCTAAATAAATACTCTTTCCGAACGTGTCGTCTTGGTGAAGCAGTGCAACCAAAGTCATATCATCGGCGTACTGAAATAAACTTAAATTGAAATCTTCTACCTGAAACTCCTTTGGATAAATATAAAACAGAAGAGGTGATAGAATTGTCCCCAGTGGTGAGCCTGTGGTTCATATAAGGTCATCTGACATTATGCCATCAACAGCAACCCCTTGAAGGCGGACAGAGAGAAAATCTCTGATCCAGTGTATATTGCCTCCATTGACCCCATAAGTCCAGAAGTCTCTGCAAAAGAATATGGGTGTGCATGGTATTAAAAGCAGAGCTAAAAGAGATGAAACAGACCCTGGCATTGTGAGCAGGGACGTGGCAATGGGTGGGCCTGGTTGGGCCTAGGCCCACCCACTTCTTGCCTAGGCCCGTCCTAACTCCCATCTCATCTTTTAGCAATAACAGCAAAAAAAAGAAAGAAAGAAAGACACGTGGAAAGTCACTGTCGTTACTTTGAGAGCGTAATTTCCCTGCTGATGCGATACCCCTCCCCCTACTTAGCCTAGTGAAAGCATTTTCATCTATTCAACATCTATTCAATCGAACTCATCCTAATTCAGTGCGCGGATTCCACAAATACAGTACAGTGAAAGGGATGAAAATGCCAACGAGCTGTGACTGATTCTCAATGGCTTTAAGCATTCTTTTATTTGATCCAAGAAAAAAACGAACTTTCAGGTAAGGAATTCTGGTAACAATTTCGGTAGGCTATATAGCCTATCAAATAGCAACATGTACTTTTATATTTCGACTCAAATTTTCATTAATTTTCAGCTGCTGATTTATGAGACTTTCTCAAGCCGACGTTTTGACATCGATTAGTTTACGTTACCTGTAATGTTAGTTGTTTAACACGATCTTTAAGTCTAATATTTATGACAAATCAGTATTACTGCAAATAAACCTGGCGAAAAAAACATCCACATAAGTAGGCAAAACTAAATAGACAAACAACAGCAGTGTTTCACAGCAGGCCAACGCATAGCAGAGCACTTTCGCGCTTGTAATGCACTGTAAATGCTATTGAGCTATTTATGGAATGAATTGTGTGGCCCACCCACTTTTATTCAGGCCCACCTGCAATTCTGGCTATGCCACTGATTGTGAGTGGGGACTTGTACGTGCTTCACCAGGGTGTTAAACAGGGTAACAGTGCATGTATAAAGTAGGAACTGAAATAGTTCTGTAATCATTACAGGCATTTGGCAGACGCTCTTATCCAGAGCAACTGCTTTAAGTTGATGAGCGCAGCCTGTTATCAGTTCACCTCCCTGGGCATCAGGCCCAGGGGCTTAATTAGGTTTCATATGACCAAGGCTGCACACAATTTCATGTTCTGGGAGAATGACTGGGAAAGACTGGGACAGAACTGCACTCTGTATCCTGTTCAGAAAAGAAGTTCCTTTATTAAATCGACTATAGAATACATTCAAATCATGGGATCAGGCACTGGAAGGGGAAAGGTGGGTAAGAGAGGTACATATTTCACATGATTATGACCAACACCACAGAAATTCTAGAGAGGGGTACTGCTGCATTTATGACATTAGGTACTATCAAAGCACCAGTCTCAGCATGGAATAGAAGCAATCAGCATTTTGCCATTTGCCAGAGAAGCACAAAGTATTGGGGGAGCGGAAAGTGGAACAGTTTTTGTGAGTTAGGTACTACAGTGGATGTGAGTTAGGTGTGAGTGCAATGGATGTGAGTTAGGTGTGAGTGCAATAGATGTGAGTTAGGTACGACTGAGTGGATGTGAGTTAGGTGTGAGTACAATGGATGTGGGTTAGGTGTGAGTGCAGTGGATATGGGTTATGTGAGAGTACAGTGGATGTGGGTTAGGTGTGAGTGCAGTGGATGTGAGTTTGGTGAGGGGGCAGTGGATGTGAGTTAGGTGAGGGTGCAGTGGATGTGAGTTAGGTGAGTGTGCAGTGGATGTGGGTTAGGTGAGAGTACAGTGGATGTGGGTTAGGTGTGAGTGCAGTGGATGTGAGTTAGGTGAGTGTGCAGTGGATGTGGGTTAGGTGTGAGTGCAGTGGATGTGAGTTATGTGAGAGTGCAGTGGATGTGAGTTTGGTGAGGGGGCAGTGGATGTGGGTTAGGTGTGAGTGCAGTGGATATGGGTTATGTGAGAGTGCAGTGGATGTGAGTTTGGTGAGGGGGCAGTGGATGTGAGTTAGGTGAGGGTGCAGTGGATGTGAGTTAGGTGAGTGTGCAGTGGATGTGAGTTAGGTGTGAGTGCAGTGGATGTGAGTTATGTGAGAGTGCAGTGGATGTGAGTTTGGTGAGGGGGCAGTGGATGTGGGTTAGGTGAGAGTGCAGTGGATGTGGGTTAGGTGAGAGTGCAGTGGATGTGAGTTTGGTGAGGGGGCAGTGGATGTGAGTTTGGTGAGGGGGCAGTGGATGTGAGTTTGGTGAGGGAGCAGTGGATGTGAGTTTGGTGAGGGGGCAGTGGATGTGAGGCGGTCTTACAGAGAGCAGAGAGGTGGGATTAGAGCTAAGCAGGCCTGGTAAAGGCACATTCAAGCCGAAACACAGCAATAAGCATTATTTCCAATAATCAGATGTTTACATGTACCAGCTCCTGGCAAATGGGGTCTCCCCGATGCATTCACCGTGGAGTGAAACAACGTGAAGGGCGTCCAGAGCTCACACAGGACAAGGTAGCTGCAATAGGACAGGCCTGCTGAAAAGGGGGAAAAATGCATTTGGGGATATAATTAAGAGTCAAATTTACAGCAGTACTCCAGCGGTTCAGTCTCGCATTACTATAAAAACTCCATACAAATTTCCTTTGCATCTTCCATTAAGTATGTATGTTGTGATTTTAATCCTGTTTAATGGGAACTTTATGCCGACCCACTCCAGTTAAGCAAGGATAGGAAGGCTAAAACCTAGAAAAGAACAGAAAATATGTCCCTGTTCCAAAGAATTATCCATTAAAATTGATAAATACATTTGCCACGATACACAGAACAGCTGTTTGTTGTACAAAAAAACAAAACAAAAACAAAAACAAAAACAAAATGTATTCGAATCGCAGCCCTGCTTCGGAACACAAGCAGGGGAAGAAATGACCGCCAATTCACTCGGCAATCTTTCGACCAATCAAGACGCGCCGCTTGATCGTCAGCGCACCATCTAACGACTGCTAAAATGGTTTCATCAATTCCGTGCGGAATTGCGGCCGATAAAGCCTTCTAATTAAGAATCTCATCTCCTCCGCCGCTTTGCTTCGATTGATCTCTGCGTTTCAAAGACGGCAGGTTATGGCGGCTGCTTTTCATTCTGTAATTAGCAGATGAAGAGCGGCATTGTGACCGCAACTGATAGGTGCTGCGATGCTGGAAAATAGGCCCTCTCCTCTTACCCTAGCCCAAGGCTCTTAAAGCTTTTCAGAGATTTCTTTGAAAGCGGGTTTGCAAAAAAAAAAAAAAAATTAAATAATAATAATAAATTGACTCCAGGGACCCACTGTGCATCGGAAGAAAAACAGACTCTCTTCAATGCTAAAGAGGGGCCTAGCTGGCAGCACTTTCTAAATCTAACAATACAGACACTTCAGTGTAATGGGTTAGAAGCTGTCCTCTTTGGGAAAAAGAGAGAGATCCATACGCTAAAATCTCAGGTGCGGAGTTAATCGATAGCCATTTTTAAAAACAGCGAGACGAGGAAAATGCGAAATGGCAAAATCATTCGGTGAAGTGTAGTTTCATTCAATAGCCAGTCTGCTTCGGGTAAATTATAATGTGCAAAATTTAAGAAAAAAAAAAGAAAAAAGTATTAGACACTCAAACAAACCGGAAATCTCCTTCCAGTTCCATATAGGGTGCAGATGAACTACTTACTGAAAGATGTTTGATTATGTGATTTACCATCTGCTGCCCCCCCCCCCCCTTAATTGAAAATGACTTCAACAAGGGGGATAGATATTCTCCAAAATTGCACCTTTTTTATTATAAAAGCTTGGCTCTATTATGTACCTTTCTGATAAGCAGAAGCGATGGAACTAGAAAAGATTTTTTTCCCGTCGGATAGCCTGTTGACTCACCGAGCTCTTTGTCAGATCTTTCCAACAATGGGGCCGCAGAGCTTGTGTGTGAGCGAGTTCTTCAGGAAATGTCATCGTCATCCTTTCAGATCCAGACCACAGAGATAATGCATGCTTTTCTGCCATGGGAATCGCTATGATTGTTACAATGATCCACCTTAAAAAGGATTGGTCCGTTGTGAGATGTATAGCTTGTGTTCTCTGGAAAAATGTATTAGAAAGGTGCCTCAATCTCATCCATATTAAATAGATATGTCAGGTGCATAAGGCCAAAGTAAATGAAATCAAGTGTTCATAAATGCACAGGAAACACACACAGAAATACGCACCCATTTCATTCTAATGCTTGAAATTTTAATTTTCCAAAGTGCATTAAAAAATAAAAGTCCAAATAAATCACGAATGTTTCCGGCATATTCTGGCTATCTTCAATGAGAAGTGTTAAAAGCGAGGTGTGTTGATTTATGTCATTTTTACCATTCCTCGGTAATCTACTGTTATTGAGGACACACTTTCCTAGTCAATGGTTAACAGGCAGTCTGATAGAAACACTAGTACTGACCATTCGATTAGACATTTCTAAAACACGTACAGATATAGATCAGATCACAAACAGACTGCTTTCTACATCATAAAATAAAAACATACAATCCATATCTGTAAAATTGCAATAGTGAAGAGCGAAAGGTCACCTACAAACTTGAGAAGAACCGATATTCAGCGCTGATATAAACAATTCGAAAATTCGAAATAAAATGCTTTGGTAATTTCTACTTTCAATGTAAGTAACCAAATCGACTGTTACATAAGAGTTCACATGGAAACCACAAGTCAGTCTGTGTAAATCCATTGCAACATGTTTTAATTTCCGATACACACATGTAATTGTATGATTTCTAGAAGAGTAATTAACCAGTAAGCAACTGACAGGTAGATCATGTTAGGTGTTAGGGCACAGGGTGACAGCGAAGCTTATATTCACCTGGGGGACATATCCAGAGAACCCACATTATCATCTGAAATACCTCAGTGGGGAAATGCCTTGCTCTTAGCTGGCTAAATGATCACAAAGAATGACTCAAAACCCAATCTTAGTTTTGCCCTTGAAGCTGTAAGATTTCCAATAAAACCCTCTCTTGCTGTCGCGCGAGAGGATTTTTTCCTTTGTCTGTATAATGGATACTCAAATCTGGACCTTTTAATCCACATCCGGCCCTGGCTTTCCTTTCCCCAGGTAATTAACTGAACAATAACTGCTACTGATTGGCCAGACTGTACTCACACCTGACTCCCAGGTAATGGGAGGGCGGAGAACTCGGCCGTTCTCGGAGCTCGGGGGCCGTGATTTGAGTAACGGGTCTATATCATCTCCTTTTCAGCGTTTATGTACTTTGCCAGCAGCAGGGATCGGGGTGGTCAGCTTCGGTGATATCTCCTGCAGTAGGAGATTTAATATCATTTCTGCAGATGGAGGTGAGCTGGCGGGTTGGAGGCCACACGGGAAAGTGAATAGATGGAGCAGGGGTATGCGACGGCAGCCCGGGGGACCGGCAGCGCAGCATGATGGGTAAGGAACTGGCCTCGGAACCCGAAGGCTGCAGGTTTAATTTCCAGGTAGGACACTGTCATTGTGCCCTTGAGCAAGGTGCTTAGCCTGCATTGCTTCGGTATATATCCAGCCGTGTAATTGGGTACTCTGGGGAAAGAGAAATGTTGAAGCAGCGTAAGTCGCTCTGGATAGGAGTGTCTGCTAAATGCCTGTAACGTAATGGCATGTCTGTGTGCTGGGTTTCATTCCAACCGAATGAGCATCAAGCATGAGATACGCAAAGCAAGTCCAGTCAGGAAACTCTTGCTGCAGCCAACCATTGGTCAGCCTCAGCGACTACGTGTTCTAATATTCAGCCAATCACATACACACTACATGTTCTCATACTCAGCCAATCACATACACATCACTACATGTTCTCATACTCAGCCAATCACATACACACTACATGTTCTCATGCTCAACCAATCACATATACACATCACTACACATTCTCATACTCAACCAATCACATAAGTTACTGCATGCTGGTGCCTGCACTGTAGTACCTAAAGCAGACCTATTCAGCGGCAAAATAATTACATTGCATATTCACTAATATATTCACTCCTGTACTCAAGCACAGTAAAATATTTAGGATGCACTTGCAGCCTGGGGCTGTGATTTAACTAATTAAATAATTAAGAGCAGAAGTTGGCACAAAATCCTGAAATGGATCCTGTGCTACCATTCTAGTAAATTTCAAAATTGTTTACGTGCTGTTGACTCACAGTTTGCTTGGTTCATCTATACCTATAAACTGTGGGTTTTCTTTTCAAATGCTTCTTTACCTAAGAATGCTGGTGCCGACCAGCTTTTTCATCCCTTATCCTTATTTTCAGCTGGTGAAAACTCAACTAGACGCTAAAACAAATATTCATTTAAACATCATCCATGTCTTTTGGAAAAGAAGAACTGTTAGACGTTAGTCGGGACTATTGATTTGAAACCTCGCACCATGATACGCCCTCTTAGAATTCTATTCAGTCCACCCTGTCCAGTTGCCAAATGTAACACTGCAGTGAAAAATATGCAAAAAAATAGACATTGATTCTCTTACAATTAAGCCTTTATGAACCTGAAATGACTTTGGATAGCAGTAAATCAGTAAATACAGCAACAAACAAATGCCTCCATTAACAGGCATCAGATTAAATAAGCGGTCTGTCTGTCTGTCTGTCTGTCTGGGCACTTTCATTCTCTCACAGCGGACAGAAAGTGAGCATGTGCTAAAAATACAGCCTGTCTGGCCAAGAATCAGAGACGAGCTCAGACCACAACACCAAGGCAGGCACATCAGAGACAACTCTCTCACACACACACACACACACACACACACACAAACACATACACGCACACGCACGCACACACACACACACACACACAAAGGCAGGCACGCACGCACACACACACTCACACACACATACACTCACCCACACACATACACAAACACACACACACACAAACTCATCACATACACACACAAAGGCACGCATGCTTCGTGAACTCTCAATCACGGTTGATGGCACCACAGTGACTGCCTCTCACTCTGCAAAGAGCCTGGGGGTGGTCCTGGATGACCAGCTGGACCTCAAGGAGCACATCAAGGCAACATCACCGTCCTGCAGATTCCTCCTATACAACATCAGGAGGATTCGACCATACCTGACGACGCACTCCACCCAGCTGCTCGTCCAGGCTACGGTGACCTCTCGCCTTGATTATTGCAACTCTCTCCTTGCAAACCTGCCAGCTTGTGCCATACAGCCACTACAGATGATTCAGAATGCCGCTGCCCGACTCATCTACAACCTCCCCAAATTCTCCCACGTCACTCCCCTGCTGCGATCACTTCACTGGCTACCGGTCGCTGCCAGGATCCGATTCAAAGCCCTGACCCTTGCCTACACTGCCGCCAACAGGACAGCCCCTATCTACTTGCAGGACATGACTCAATTCTATGTGCCTGCTCGACCACTCCGCTCTGCGGCAGCAGGGCGTCTTGCAACCCCTCCCACCCGCCCAAAGGGATCACAGAGCTTCTCCACCCTAGCTCCCCAGTGGTGGAACGAACTCCCCGTCCCTCTCCGAACCTCCCCCTCACTATCCATCTTCCGCCGTGGCCTGAAGACTCATCTCTTCAGACTATACCTAGAATAACCACCACCACGCTGTGTATATATATATATATAAAAAAAAAAAAAAAATAAAAAAAAAAAAATAAACCCTTTTTCCTGTCACTTGCTACATGTTGCCCCATCCCTGCACTTCTTGGTAAATTGTATTTGTCCTAATACTCTAGCTTATTCTTCTGCCTAGTTTGGCTTTGCAGATGTTAGACCAGGATAGTGTTCTTTGTTCTCGGCTAGAAATAGCTTTACAAAATAAGTAATTGTACCTTACTGAACCCGTGTTCAGCAGTTGTCTACGATCATGAAAATGCACTTTTGTACGTCGCTTTGGATAAAAGCGTCTGCTAAATGAATGTAATGTAACAGAAGCACACACACACACACACACACACATAGAGACACAAAGGCATGCACACACACACACACGCACACACTCCTTTTGGTCTGTGTTACCGGCTGCTTGCCGGCTTTCTGTTGGCACTGTCATGTTCCGCTGCAGAGAAACCTCAGAAGGGGTTCTCAAGCACCCTGAGATTAGACTCCCCCCCCTCAGCCATTTCACAATCAGGGCTTGTTGTTCTAGTCATTTCTGATGGTTTCTCTACCCCAATCAGCTCATCTCTTTTTGTGAAACCGACACCAATTGCTGTCTGTCTGTCAGAAGCTCTGTTTCATGCTGTTGCGCTGAAGGCCAATGAAGACGGCTAATTGAATCTGCCAATCAGAGCCCAAGGCAGACAGGTCATGACCTCGGGCAGTTATTTTTTTTTTTAGAAGGGAGTAGTCTGGCTGCATTTTACATGAGTGAATTAGGAGCGGGACACCGGCATCAGGACCCAGGGAGTATTAAATTAAGGCTACCACAGAGGAGAGTCTCTCACAGGCCGGAGGGGGAGGGCCAATCAGTTTCAGGGTCAAAGGTCAGACAGCGTTCAAATCCCTTTCACCCCTGAATATATGACACCTCACAAGCACTGAGACATTTTTCACAGCAGAAACTGTGAGTGTGTGTGTGTTTGTGTGCGAGCTGTCCGTGTACGTGTGAGTGTGTGTGTGCGCATGTGTATGTGTGTAAGTTTGTCTGAGCATGTGCGTTTGTGTGTGCGCGTTTTTGTGTGTGAGTGTGGTTGGAGAGCTGTGTGTTTGTGAGAGTGCACATGGGAGGGTTGTGTGGAGTGTTCTTCTTGGATGCAGGTCTCAGTCCTCCACAGTGTTCATTCTCTCATTGGACGACAGGGATCTCAGTTCTCTCTCATTGGATGGCAGGGATCTCAGTTCTCTCTCATTGGACGGCAGGGATCTCAGTTCTCTCTCATTGGACGGCAGGGATCTCAGTTCTCTCTCATTGGACGGCAGGGATCTCAGTTCTCTCTCATTGGACGGCAGGGATCTCAGTTCTCTCTCATTGGACGGCAGGGATCTCAGTTATCTCTCATTGGACGGCAGGGATCTCAGTTCTCTCTCATTGGACGGCAGAGATCTCAGGGTGGCAGCAGCAGCTTTTCCTCCAGCCTTAAGTGGTGGAAACATTCCCTGAGTCGCAGCCACATCGCCCCAGTGCTCAGGACCCTAAACCTGTGACCATAATCTCCAGCAGGGAAGAGAGAGCTAGCATTACTGCTGCTGCTGCTAAGTGGACAGCTTATTCAATGGGCTTACAACTGAAAGGACAACAGGAACAGACGTGTATGTGTGTGCTAGTATGTAGTGTGTGGTGGGGGGGTTGGGGTTTTAAAAAATATATATTTGTCAGGAATGGTGTGCAATGACAACGTGACACACGACTAGCTGGAGATGAATGTTTGCGGACTTTAGCTCATCAGATGGAGGCGCGTACAACATTACAGCTCGCACGTCGAGTTTAAAAACCTGGGCGCTAGGTTACAGGGCGGTGCGTGGAACTGCTCCGCAATACATCCAATCAGTCTGAAAACCAGACTCTCCTGCCAGATATTGATACTTATAATGCAAACCTGAGCCGACTCGCTCTCCCCTCCCAGCAATGATGCCAGTCTGAACCGGCTCACAGTAGTGGAATGGACTTCAGAAAGCGGTCAGGAGCGTAGGATCATTGGCTGACGGAAGACCCATTTCTTCAGACTGCAACTTGGTCCCCCCCCCCCATCCACTAACACTCCTACCTTCCATGCTAATTTACGTTATGGTATTTTTGTGGTTTTAGGTTTCATTGCTTTTGCTTTTATGCTCCTCTTATGGATGTTGTCTGTATGAATAAGGAATTTCTGCTGTAGTTCTTAGCACAGTTAGCCTGTGCTAGACACTCTAGTGATGTTGTATCTTCTCTCTGGTCTGGGGATTTTGTTGGCCAAGTCTCGCATTATTGCTCATATTAATCAAGTAAATGTTTCTCTTATATAATACGTCCCTCTGGTTAGGAGTATATGCTGAATAAAAAATAAAGTAACAACATGACAGCAGTAAATCGTTTAAAGCTACCGTCATCCAGGGGCTGCAGTGTGAGTTGTAGTTGTTTTTATGACAGCAAACCACTCGAAGTGCTGTTTGCAGGTCTTTATTTGTCCTCCTTTCAGTGAAGAAAGCTTCATTACGGTGAGCTGGTCTCTACAAAACAGGGATGCTGAATGGGGAAGTTTAAAGCTGGCTGAAATGTGCACGATCCCCAGGCAGAGCAGGGGATTGTGGGAAAGTGTGCACTGCAATCTCATTTACGTACCACAGCTGGAACTTTGGCAGTGGCTGGATTTTAATAAGATGAAAGACCCCTCCCCCCAGCTGCTTCTGCTCACACCCACAGCCCCGCCCACTCCAAAAGGGACAAGAAAAAGGAACTCACAACAGATTTCAAGCCAAGAGCTTCTGGGACAAAACAACTCCATCTCCCCACAAAGTCAAACACTGACTGATCAGCATGTCCCATCTCAGGCCAATCAACATCTCCCGTCTCTGACCAACAGCATGTCCCCCCTCTGACCAATCAGCATGTCCCGTCTCTGACCAATCAGCATGTCCCTTCTCTGACCAACCAACATGCCCCATCTCTGACCAGTCAGCACCTACCATCTCTGTCCCCTCATCTTTCACAGGGCAACATTTTCAGGTCAAGAAATATCTGCCATCTGGATACCTGCCTCTTCGGGGAGCAGGCCAGTCTGGGTCTCATTACGAAAGTGTGAAAGTGTATATATATATAAAGAGAGAGGGAGAGAGGAGCAAGAGAGAGGGAGACAGTGTTACATTATCAGGCAGCACTCACTCCATTCCCTGCTGAAAAATACAGCGAAGAACAGCTGGTATTCTCAGCTGGTCATAGCTGGTCTGTGGCTGGACTGTGGCTGGTATAGCTGGTCTGTTGGAAACCCAGTTAAAAAGCGGCTTGACAAGCTTACGCTGTTTTAGGCTGAAATTTTCAGCAGGACCCTGCTGTCCTTCTTCTCTCTCGCTCAGGATGGCAGTGCATAGCATGCTGGGACAGAATTTAGGCGATGACTCCATTACGCCAGACTCCAGAAAGCCCCCCCCCCCCCAGTCAAGCCTGGCTGCTAAAACAAAGCGGAACGTGCGTAGCGCTCGGCTAATTATGCTAAATGCACATCGTAATCACTCTGCAATTACCAACGCTGCATGGAAGAAGGGCTAAGGGACCGAGCCGGCCGGTGCCTCAATTTATTTCCCAGGGACACCTGGGGCCGACTAGCGAAAGCCGACGTGTCCCCAGGATTGGACGGCTCTGACGGCTCTGACTCGTGGTTTGGGGGAGGGGTCTCTCATGCCACACCGCCGTTGTTCCCAGAGCCTCTGACCGGGGCCTGCATCCATTCAGTCTCACCTTGCTGACATCATCAAACGGGTCCCAGCACTCGCGACCTGGGCAGGAAAGCCCAATTACCCAGCAGCCTATTATCAGCGGCCTCTCGGCGAATCAGAAACAGATGGGTGGGAGGGGAAGGTGAAAGGGTTAATTGTTTGGGCTGCGGTGGAGTGGGGTTGGGCAGGGTCGGGGGGGGGGGGGGGGCTGGTGGGGGTGTGATGTTTAGAGTTGAGCCACAGCCGCGTCAATGGGACAAGGTGGCCGGAGAAATCGTCCTTGGTGGACTGCTTAACTCATTCTGAAGTCCCCGTCCCCTCCCCTCCCCTCCCCCCCCCCCCACTCCCCGGTGTCCTCGAATCTGTCAGTGAGAGTGACACGCTGGGCAGGAACAGTTTTCGCCCCCATCTCATGTCCTGAGTCAGACAGGACAGGGCCAGAGCACAGATGTATGCTGATCAGAGGCACCGAGGAGCCGGAGGGGGAAGTAGGACACGCGTCCCAAAAGGACGGTTCCTACCTGTCCCGCCCCGACAGGTAGGGGCAAAGGCACAGTTAACACTTTAGACTAGCTCTGCCTCTTTTGCCTGGAAGAGAAATTGGGGCAAAGGGTGGGGATGAAAAATGGTGAATGTAACGGTGATGTAAAGATAATTTTAATGGAAATTAATTTGGCGGTGCAGCGGGTAGCAGTTGCCTCACAGCAAGAAGGTCCTGGGTTCAAATCCCGGCCAGTGCCTTTCTGTGTGGAGCATATTCTCCCTGTGTTCGCATGGGTTTCCTCCAGGTACGCTAGTTTCACAGTCCAAAGGCATACTAATTGGTATGAGTGTGTGAGTGATGGGTGTGTGTGCCCTGAGATGGGACAGGCAACCTATCCAGGGTGTATTCCTGCATCTTGCCCAATGCATGCTGGGATAGGCTCCAGTAACCCCTCCCCCCCATGACCCTGAACAGGAGTAATTGGGTTAGATACTGTATGTGTGGAAATTGGGTTCGATAATGGATAGGGGAAAATTTGGTTAGCTACTGGATAGATGGAAGTTGGGTTAGATACTGGATAGGGGGAAATTGGGCTAGGTACTGCATAGGGGGAAATTGGGTTAGATACTGGATAGGGGGACATTGGGTTAGATACAGGATAGGGGGAAATTGGGTTAGATAATGGATAGGGGGAAATTGGGTTAGATACTAGATAGGGGGAAATTAGGTTAGATACAGGATAGGGGGAAATTGGGTTAGATAATGGATGGGGGGAAATTGGGTTAGATACAGGATAGGGGGAAATTGGGTTAGATAATGGATAGGGGAAATTGGGTTAGATAATGGATGGGGGAAATTGGGTTATATAATGGATGGGGGAAATTGGGTTAGATAATGGATGGGGGACATTGGGTTAGATAATGGATGGGGGAAATTGGGTTAGATATGGATGGGGGAAATTGGTTAGATAATGGATGGGGGAAATTGGGTTAGATAATGGATGGGGGAAATTGGGTTAGATAATGGATGGGGGAAATTGGGTTAGATAATGGATGGGGAAATTGGGTTAGATAATGGATGGGGGAAATTGGGTTAGATAATGGATGGGGGAAATTGGGTTAGATACAGATAGGGTGGAATTGGGTTAGATAATGGATAGGGGGAAATTGGTTAGATAATGGATGGGGGAAATTGGGTTAGTATGATGGATTGGGTTAGATAATGGATGGGGGAAATTGGGTTAGATACAGGATAGGGGAAATTGGGTTAGATAATGGATGGGGGGAAATTGGGTTAGATAATGGATGGGGGAAATTGAGTTAGATAATGGATAGGGGGAAATTGGGTTAGATAATGGATGGGGGGAAATTGGGTTAGATACAGGATAGGGGGAAATTGGGTTAGATAATGGATATGGGGAAATTGGGTTAGATAATGGATGGGGGAAATTGGGTTAGATAATGGATGGGGGGAAATGAATTGGAGCTCAGATATCCCGTGGTATTTGATTTCATGATTCAGTGTGAGTAGCAGCAGCAGGAAGCACACAAGCGCAGTGAATCCCTATTTCCTCCTCTGCTTCTGTACACAGATCCAGTTTCAAACGCTGCCCGAGTTCTCCTCTTTCAAACGATGCCAGTGAACACCACACGCCTACGAGCCCACGCAGCCGTACGCTCCCGGAAAACGCCGGTGGCCAGGTGGGAAGTCCGCCAGTATGGCTGAAACACCGCCGTTTCAGAGCGTCTTTCAACTGAAGCCCGGTGCGAGTGTTTTGTTTTCAGAAACACAGCCGTAGACGTCGAATACCAGGCAATAACACCTGAGGTCTGGGAGAGGGGTACACAGGGAGAGAATAGGGGTGTGCCTGGCGAAGTAGAGGTTCACGAACTCCGAAAATCACAGTCAGCGACTAACAGCCCAGACAGGTGCAGCTGATAAATGGGAGAGGTTGGGGTGGAGGAGGACCGCAGCCTGTTTCTGATAGAGACCTCCATGTTTGCTGCCGGCTGTTTCATTAACCTTGAGGTCATGCTCCATTCCACTAAAAATACTTTTGCGCAGAGGCGCATATATGTATAAACAAGCATTTACTTCAACCGAAAGATGAACCATAAGAAACTGTACTCTGTTGCATGTGTTGTTATATTTGCTACAAACACACACACATATTATATATATACATATATATATATATATACACAGTGATCTCTATAATGTTTAGGACAGAGTCATAGTTCTTATTGTTTTTCATATTTTAGATTTGTAATCGAACAATTCACGTGGCTAAAGTGCAGATTCTCAGATTTTATTGATGGGTATTTTTATACATTTTGATGGTTTCACAATGGAGAAATTACATAACTTTCCTTCAGGGTTGAGAAATACCAATCAGAAGCCAGGTCATGTCAGGTCTCTTTTCTGCTCGATGATTGGCTGGGACGGATAACGGTGTTCGGATGTCTGTTCAGGCCAGGAGACAGCAAGGAGAACAGGCACTGAGTGAAAGCCAAGCTGACTGCTTTGAAGGTTTGAGTATTAATGCTGTGGAGTTTGTCAGTGAGTGAGGGGTGTATATGGAGTGATCTCTTAATTCAGTTTGTGGTGTTTGTGGCAGTTTGGTTGCCGACACACGGTGCGCGGTGCGCGGTTGTAATTCATACCGCAGTGCCGTGAGTAATTGTGAAAATCAGACTCGGTGGGGTTGCCCCTGGGTGGCTCCGCCCACTTCGTTCCGCTCTCGCCCACCTGAGGTTGCGCTGAACGCTTTACGTGCAAATTATCGCAAACCAGTCAAAATTCCTTTCAACGGATGAGAGTGCTTTCTTCACCTCCTACAAACCAGAGCCAAAGAAAAGTCTGAGTTTTCTTCAGCAAGGACAGACTCGGACAGACTCTCACTCTCACTCTCTCTCTCTCTCTCTCTCTCTCTTTCTCTCTCTCTCACACACACCTACCTCTTTAACCATGTAATGCCTAATACACCTTTCCTTATAGAGCTCTCTTGGATGTGTGAAATGTGCCTTCTTGCCTGATTGTGGTCAGCATGGGGTAAATTAAATGAGGTAAATAAAATTCAAATTATCATGGCTGCACAATAATATTGGTTCTATATCAGTAGAGGCTGATAAAGGAAAGCTAATAAATTGACCTGAGGATTATGGTCATTGTGATGGGTCAACATGTACAATATGCACCAGAGAGGTCAAGCATTTTAATGTGCCACAAGGTGCAGTAAATTAAATACAGAAAATAACCCGCTCAATAAATTGTAAATCATAGTCACCTGAACCACCTTTACTTATTATTGATTTTTAACTAATAATTTTCCCCAGCAAAACTCACAAATAGTTTGACATGCTCAGAAAATCTCTGTTTAGACTCTGTTTAATTATCACATTAAGCTTGTTTTCACATTTTCTTATAATTAAAATGTGTTACTTTTTCCCCTCTCTTAGTTGGCATCTGCTTTCATTGTAAGTCTGCTCTGAATGTGGAACCTGTATGGCAGCTAGCTTTTCCGCAGAAATGTAACAGTGACGTACTGGCATCAGACCAGACAGACAGACAAAAAAACAGCTATTGATGTCCTCTCAGGATCTCCATATTGGGCACCCCTATAAACAATCAATTTGAGAATAGACTGGCAAACAGAGACTTGAATATAGAACACAAAGGTCAGCCATTGATTTACAGGTAAAACCTATCCATTATAAAAACGGCAGAACAGGGATTTGACGTGATATATACAGAGCATAAAAAGTGACTTTGCGACTGTCAAGCCGCGCCAAAGGCTTTTACCTTGAGATATGTACAGACATATCGGTTAAGAAAAGCAGTTAAACTCAGACCGAGGAGTATTGATGGCTCTTGTACATTGCAGTTTTTCATTTCAAAACAGCGTTTAAAATCAGATCTCCTTCTTTTAAAACAAACAGACCAAACACGGCTACCCTCGGTGATGTGTTGCCGTTCCGATAAGCATTTCAAAAGCGTATATTCTTACTGTAAAGCACGACGTTTTGTTTGAAATTCAGAAACGCACAGGCACACAAACGTGCACAGAGGCACACAAAACTGTCAAAACCGCGCATTGAAGCAATCTTTAAAGCGTGATTTTCTAGGAGATTGTGTAAACTTTCCTTACATGCGTGTGCACACACACACACAAATACGCACGCGCACACACACACGCACACACAAACACGCACGCACGCACACACACACACGCACACACACACGCACACACACGCACGCACGCACGCACACACACACGCACACACACACACACACACACTCACGCATGCACTCACGCGCACACACACACACACAGTGATATCAGGTCTGGATGACAGGGAAGTAAATTTCTGCAGAGGGGAGGTGGGTAACAGGAGTGAGAGACACAAGCCGATGGCAGAGCTGCAATAGGGTTTTTTGTGTAACAGAATCACCCTGAAACTGACAGTGGTGTGATCAGGACTTTCTGGGCAGCTCTGATTACAAAGCTCTTCCATGCAGCGAAATGACGGACAGATGCACTCAGGAGGCAGTGTAATGGCGACTCTGCAGAATGGCACTGATTGGCCTGCGCAGCCACACCGAATCCTCCCACAGACGTCCCCACAGGCAAGACGGCACAGATCACTGGGAGAGGGAAGATCTGGCTCTGATCCCATGTGTGCAGTAGTGGGGTGGTAGTGTGGAGAAGTGGAGTGATACTGTAGAGTAGTGGGGTGGTAGTGTGGAGTAGTGGGGTGGTAGTGTAGAGTAGTGGCGTGGTAGTGTGGAGTAGTGGGGTGGTAGTGTGGAGTAGTGGGGTGGTAGTGTAGAGTAGTGGCGTGGTAGTGTGGAGTAGTGGGGTGGTAGTGTAGAGTAGTGGCGTGGTAGTGTGGAGTAGTGGGGTGGTAGTGTGGAGTAGTGGCGTGGTAGTGTGGAGTAGTGGGGTGGTAGTGTAGAGTAGTAGGTAATATTTATAGCACATTGCCAGTGCTACCACAACTGACGAATCAGCATGCAGCAAGCAACAGGCTGGCATCAATGATCGCATCTGGATCCAGCTGGGTTCATGGTTTGTATGCTCTCTGTGCACCTATCAATTACTAAGCAACACCTTGCACAACTCCGCTTGCATCTGTATTATTTATACTACACATGAAAACGCTGCAGTGGTTTGGCAGTGTGGAGCAGTACCAGTCATAGCATAGCTGGAATAGTGATGTGGCAAATGAATTCTGGGCATTTGTGTGGCTGTTTAAAGGGTTCCACAGTGATTGAAAAGGTCGGGACCGCAGTACCACCCGTCAGTGAGCGTAGTTAAACAGCGAGTAAACGTCAGTGAGTTCATGACCTGCCGTGTGAACGGACCGTCCAGAGGCGCCTGCAATCCCGTAAAGACCAATCGGAACAAACGGCGTGTTCGCCCTGCTGCCTGATGAGCACCTTTCAGACGGACGCCTGGGGCTACCTGGCTCCACCAGGCGTCCGCGTGCGCGCTGCGTCGCTAATGAAATGCGCTGTGTCTGGGGGTCAGCTGGATCGAATCGAATAGAGACGTTATGAGGCATATTTAACTACAAATAAAACCGTGATTGAACACGTTGCTGGAGCACGGCAGACTTTGCAAGGGACTGCAGGACACACAAATAGTCGTTCTATCTTCGCTCAATGTTTGTTTGCTCTGGGACCTTGAGGCTGATTGATGGATTATCCGTCACTACCACGTCATGGGCCACATAGGTAAGCCAAAATCCAGGCTCCGCCCAGCCTACCCCATTCCCAACTACATGCCCGTTTCCCAGACTGGCTGAGTCAGGGCCGTACCCGGACACTGTCATTCCCCCTCGAATCAGAGTCCACAACACAGCCGTTGTACAGAGGACAGGGTGCGAGCGTACGGCTCAGAACTACAATGCCCAGGCTCTCCCAAACTGCCCCATGATCTCCCAATGTACAGAGGACAGGGTGCGAGCGTACGGCTCAGAACTACAATGCCCAGGCTCTCCCAAACTGCCCCATGATCTCCCATCGTACAGCGGACAGGGTGCTAGCCTATGGCTCAGAACTACAATGCAGGGTGCGCGCGTACGGCTCAGAACTACAATGCCCATGATCTCCCAAACTGCCCCATGATCTCCCAAACAGCCAACTCACTGCTTTGTTCTCAGTCTCAAACAAGAAGGCTTTGTTTTGCATAGAAGTTTGTTGAACCATTACAAGGGGCAGACACTTAATTTTTAACACTGTTCGCACCAGTAGAAAATGTTAAAGGTCGACCAATATGCATATTGATTAACAGCTCGTTCAAGAGGTAGAGGTTTGTTACGTTCAATCAGGAAACCACTTCACTTTACAGTACACGTCAATGTCGAAGCCAGACGTTGATGACATAAATAAATCGATGGCTTTTTAAAATGAAAGTCGCATGATTTTTAGCAGTCATTTCAAAATGATTTCGTGCTTGGAATCGATGTGTCATTCACCACCCTAGTCTGCCACTGGCTCTGAGGAATAAGTCATAGCTAATTCATCAGTATTGACGCATTCAGTAATCAGTACTTTTCCGACAGTGAAAACAGCTGATGAAAATAAAGAGTTCTTCATCTGCTGGGTAACTGGCCCAACACCCCACACCCCACCTACCAAACACCTGTCCCCACACAGGACAGCACAAATAAGAGCCCCTTCTACAGGAAGGTGCCAGCAGAGCAACGACCGGCCAGGCGTCCCGCACCCTGACGCGACCGGGCTCTAGAAAACGGCTGTGAGCTTCTGCGGCTGCAGAGGGGATCGAGGGGAAAGTGTCAGAACAAACCCAGTCACAAAATCAAATAAACTGCCATGGGAAAATCCCACGGTTAGAGGCGAACTGCGGACTGCAGACTGCATCTCAGACTACAAGTGCGCCTGGCGGATGGGGTTTAAGGTGAAAGGGAATACATTTTTGGTGCCGGGATGAACACAGCAGAGACGTTACAGGACTACTAAACACAAGCATTCAGCGAGGATTCGATCGCTGCCAACTGTTCCCTCAAAGTGCATCATGTAATCTTAAATACAATAATGGTGTGTCCCTGTATCTTAAATACAATAATGATGCATCCCTGTATCTTAAATACAATAATGGTGTGTCCCTGTATCTTAAATACAATAATGGTGTGTCCCTGTATCTTAAATACAATAATGGTGTGTCCCTGTATCTGAAATGCAATGCTGGTGTGTCCCTGTATCTGAAATGCAATGCTGATGTGTCCCTGTATCTGAAATGCAATGCTGTATGTCCCTGTATCTTAAAAACAATAATGATGTGTCCCTGTATCTGAAATGCAATGCTGATGTGTCCCTGTAGCTGAAATGCAATGCTGTGTCCCCCTGTATCTTAAATGCAATGCTGTGTGTCCCTGTATCTTAAAAACAATGATGATGTGTCCCTGTATCTGAAATGCAATGCTGATGTGTCCCTGTATCTGAAATGCAATGCTGTGTGTCCCTGTATCTTAAATGCAATGCTGTGTCCCTGTATCTGAAATGCAGTATTTGTACTTGTGTCTCTGCATTTTAAATCTCTGCTCATTTGTATGTAAGATAGAGCAGGCCCCATGTCCTCTCACGGTCACAACAACCCCAGTCTGAGCCTGTGAGTTTTTAATTATTATTCAAATTTATTGACAAACGCTGTTTTACAAAGCAGTGTGACGCTGAGCTCTGAAGAAACGAAGAGACTGAAGGCCACACAGCTGAAAAGGAGAAAAGAGGAGGATGGGCTCGGCCTGGACCAAGTCCCAAAAGAGGAAGAGGAAGGAAAAAAAAAAAAAAAAAACCCTTCACGGAAGGGTGAAGTTCTGCCCTTCTGTCTTTCAAACGTAACCGCAAAACTGCGAATATAAAAAAACAACAGAGGCCACATTCGGAGGATGCTTTTCAAAACCTTTCTGTTCTTCCGCCCGACTCAAACTGAATTTGAATGCTGGCAGTTGGGAGCACTTGGAAAAATTGTAGCCAGCGGCCATTTTAATAGGACGCATTGGATTCTGCTGAAGACCGGTATGAACTTCAACAATCAACTTGCACTTTAGTTCCACTTTCGTCTGACAGCAGAAATTTTACCATCCGGTAGACATCAGTTAGGGATCCGGGGAAAAAAAAAAAAAACCCAAAAAACGAAACTAAAAAGACAGCTCGAGCCCGTGCTCGTGCACCAGGCTGAATGCCGTTTCTCCATTGGCTGGGAGACTCTGCTATCCTGGCGAGCAGACGGAAGGCTGTGATTGGATCCTGCCCTCTCCGTGGCTGTGGTTGGCCCCGCCCACTTTCAGGAGGGGGCGGTCCGCATGTCCTTCGAGGCGGCCAACATGGCTCGGACTTTGGCCATCAGATCCTAGAGAGACAGAGATTTTATTTTATTTTTACATTTTTTAATTTATTTATCTATTTTTTGCTATTACTGTTGTTCTTTGTAACTCAGTGCACATCATGCCAATAAAACACCTTGAAATTGAATTTGAAATAAAAACCTTCAGGAGTGATCCATCACCAACATGTCACCCTGTCCTGTGCTTAGCAGAGAGCCCTTTTTACACCAACACCGGGCTCACCTTTCTAGAGTGACCGTGAGCAAACAGCTTAAAGGCATACTATGCAGGCTTCTTTAGCCTTGCTGTGGTCCTGAGTTCACAATCAAACAAGTCTCCTCCTCCATCTTCGACCAACTTCATCCCTGAGCAACCCGACTGAGTCACAGAACGGCTAATTAATTTGAAACTACTGGTAAATTTCTCCCAACAATCACTCAGGCCGACATTACATCGTTCAGTCAGGACCACAAGCCGGAAGTGTTTTCAAATGTAATTTGAAAACCTGACATTTCGGTCAAAAAATCTCTGGAGGCTTAGCTGGATGGCTAGAGGAAATGTTACTCACAGGATCAACAGGTGAATGAACTTGGTGAAAGTGCGTAAAGACAGAGATTGCCAAAACAACACAGATGTGCCTTAGGATGGTTATTTTATGATCTTTTCAAGGTTAAAAATCATCCTGCATAGTATGCCGTTAAACTTGTCCCAACGCAATATCTGTTCAACACCACTTCTGTCCTTTACCATTATGCCTACCCTCCATGGCTCATTAAGGGGAGGGAGCATATAAAAAGAACCCCCCAGGGAAGAGACTGCAGATTAGGCTGGGGGGACAGTCGATCTCCTGGGTCCTTCTGCAAGGGCGCGGTGGGGGCGTTCTCAAAGGCAGAGCCGCTGCAGGCCCCGTTGCCCCCGGCTACCTCCGCCCTCACGCTCTCGTTAAGAAGCGCATTTTCATTTCTTCAATTACTTTCAGAAAACAAAAATTATTTTTTTGTTGACCATCTGAAGTTCTCAAACAGCTTAGAGGGGGAAGTGAAGCCAAACTGTCTTTCTAAACTGGCAGTGAACCTCCGGGAGCCCAAAGGGGGGGGCGGGGGGGGGCGTCTGAAGAGAAAGAGGGCCATAAATGATGCAGTTAAGGCCTCACTGAGCCATTCCAAACCACCGTGTGCTGCCCAGACCCATATCTACTTCTGTGACCCTTTTAAATCACACTTTTCTTTCTTTCCTTTTTCCCCCCTAACTGAAACAGTAACCCGTAAAGCACAGTCTCTTTTGCCACAGAAATGTTTTCTCCGTCTCCCCAGACGTTTTTGCAGCCTCTCGCATCGTTCCGCCGGTGGAAGCTTGAAATAACGGAACTCGTTTGTGCCGATATACCCGGGTGTGGTCGGTTATGAGGCACACAGTAAAAACGGGCGGTATGACCAGTCAACTAGCATTGCATACCAGCGCACGGCCTCCATTTTGTTGTGTATAAAAAAGAAAACTTCCCGCAGAACCAGACTACAATTCAATAAGCAAAAACGTTACCCAAAGACGTGCTTACATTAAGAGACCGGAGTCAGACACAAAGGGACTGCCCCTCTCATCCGATGGACGGTGAACCCCGTGGAAGTACTGCGAGTGTGTTTACGGTGTGCACGCGCTTTAATGAACGCGACTCTGTCGAACCGAGCGCACTCCGGCGCTGAGGAGAATCTGAGATTGCACTTCCCAGAACACTTCACACCTAGCGGTCAGCTCACACATTCCGGTCAGCGTTAGGCGCTGGGCTGCTTTTCAGGGTCCCCTTACCGGGGGGGGGGGGGCATGTAATAAAGCCCGCCTGCTGCTTCAGTGTGCGGCGTGTGAGAGGAGGTTCTACTGCTTCAGTGTGCGGCGTGTGAGAGGAGGTTCTGCTGCTTCAGTGTGCGGCGTGTGAGAGGAGGTTCTGGTGCTTCAGTGTGCGGCGTGTGAGAGGAGGTTCTGCTGCTTCAGTGTGCGGTGTGTGAGAGGAGGTTCTGCTGCTTCAGTGTGCGGTGTGTGAAAGGAGGATCTGCTGCTTCAGTGTGCGGCGTGTGAGAGGAGGTTCTGCTGCTTCAGTGTGCGGCGTGTGAGAGGAGGTTCTGCTGCTTCAGTGTGCGGCGTGTGAGAGGAGGTTCTGCTGCTTCAGTGTGCGGCGTGTGAGAGGAGGTTCTGCTGCTTCAGTGTGCGGCGTGTGAGAGGAGGTTCTGCTGCTTCAGTGTGCGGTGTGTGAGAGGAGGTTCTGCTGCTTCAGTGTGCGGCGTGTGAGAGGAGGTTCTGCTGCTTCAGTGTGCGGTGTGTGAGAGGAGGTTCTGCTGCTTCAGTGTGCGGCGTGTGAGAGGAGGATCTGCTGCTTCAGTGTGCGGCGTGTGAGAGGAGGTTCTGCTGCTTCAGTGTGCGGCGTGTGAGAGGAGGTTCTGCTGCTTCAGTGTGCGGCGTGTGAGAGGAGGTTCTGCTGCTTTATAGTCACCTGATGGCAGACTGATAGTAACCCAACACCACCACCGCTGCCTCAGAGTCAGAGAACACATTCCACCCAGCGCTTTTAACCAATCAGCAGCGTGCATCCTGCCCCTTTACATTATATCTGTACCAGCCCCCTTCCCCATATCTGCACAAACCAATCAGCAGCGTGCGTGTACATCCAGCCCCCTTCCCCATATCTGCACCAACCAATCAGCAGCGTGCGTGTACATCCTGGCCCTTTACATTATATCTGTACCAGCCCCCTTCCCCATATCTGCACTAACCAATCAGCAGCGTGCGTGTACATCCAGCCTCTTTACATTATATCTGTACCAGCCCCCTTCCCCATATCTGCACAAACCAATCAGCAGCGTGCGTGTACATCCTGGCCCTTTACATTATATCTGTACCAGCCCCCTTCCCCATATCTGCACAAACCAATCAAGAAAGAACAGAACTGTGTAACCCTGGAAACCTCAATTTCCCACACAAATCAGAGCGGCTTCATGAGTACGGCTTGAGTGCGTGTAGAGTATGCTGAGGAAGCAAGCACACACGCAAACACACACAAGCGCACACACGCACACACAGACAAACACACACAAGCGCACACACACACACACAGACTCATACACACACACACACACGCACACACACCCACACACAGACTCACACACACCCCCACATCCACACGCACACACACACAAGCGCATGCACGCACACACACACACACACACACACACGTGCGCACACACACAAGCGCACGCACGCACACGCACACACACACACAGACTCATACACACACACAGACTCACACACACACAGACCCAAGCACACGTGCGCACACACACACACACACACGCACACACACACACCCACACACACACACTCACACTCACACACACTCAATGCAGTACACACAATGCAGTCCTTCTGAGCGCTCAGCTCGGTCCGCTCTGCTCTGTGGCATAAGGGAAGCGTTCTTTAGTGGGGATCAGCAGTGACACTGGCACTGCGGGCTCTTTCATGAGCGTTTACAGCATCAGCGATGAGTCCGCTCTTCCTGCGTCTTTGGCCTCGTTCCGGGAGCTCTTGCGATGCGCGTGACGTTCCGTCGCGCCCCGACAGCCTGGACGAGAGCGTCAGAGTGATAAATCGACCCCAGCGCCCCCCCCCCCTTCTCACCTGAGTGATTTTGGCCTGGACCGAGGAGACGATGGCCGAGGACACCTGCTTGTCTTTCTCCAGAGAGCCCCCCCTGCGGAACAAGAGGCACAGAGCGCGAGACACGCCTTCAGCGATGACTCCTCAAACGGTCGTCATGGCGCCCGCCGAACACAGAGAACCCGGGACGGGAGAAGAGACGGGCGGCGAGCAGCGAAATATGGAAGGGGGGGGGGGGGGAGATGGGGTATGGGGGGCACTTCAATAAAGCTGTCGCTTCTGCTCAAAAACGCTCTGCGTCTTCCTTCGGCGTTTCTTCCTTAGAACAAAGCGAACACGACAAACTGTCTGCTCTCAGGAAGAGCAAACCCCCCCTCAGACCCCACCCCCCCCACACCCCACCCCCCTCACAGACACAAACACTCCAAGTGCGACTCATACATCACTGGAAATGAGGTTTTCGATGGGATTCAGGTGCTGCTGTTTCATGCTACAGAGTCATTAGTTAAGTGGTCTATGGGAACCAAATCAGCAGGACACTCATTAAGCGCAGAATCACATGCTTGAGGAGCCTCAGCCAATCAGAACGTTCCCATGAACCCAGTGACCTGCGACTCATACAACCACAGAAACCCAGCCATTATTACACAGGCAGCTGGACAGACATTGGCAGGCTGACAGACCAATGGGAGCGCAGTACCTGGACGTCCCCAGGCTGGAGGCGGGGCTGCCGGAAGGGGAGAGGCTGGCCGAGTGCTTCCTGTTTCCTGTTCGGCCGGGGGAGGAGGACGGGGAGCAGGAGGAGGCCTTCGTCTTCACCTGCGACTTGGAGCTCTTCTTCCTCTTCTCACGGGGCGATCTGGAGAGAGGGGGAAGAGAGGGGAGTCAGACCCACAGAGGCCAGGACCCAACTGCAGAAACTTCTAGAAACCGCATTTTGGGCAGAGTCAGGCAGGCCCAGCTCCACTGTTTCACTTCCATTTGAGTGTGACTGGAGTTTAATTGGCTCTTGGTCTGAGCCCTAAGGAGGGAGGGAGAGACGGACGGACGCACTCTCTTTTGGACTCGTACACAGGGACTGGATTTGGTTCGAGGATTACTGAACTGATTGAATAGACTACACTGCAGGCATCAGCAGAAGGGAGGGAAGGAGGGGGAGAGAGAGAAAGAAAGTGAGAAAGAGAGAGAGAGTCAGTCAGCAAGTCAGTCAGTCAGTCAATGAGTCTCTCTGTCTGTCAGCACAGAGAGGACAACTGCTCATCTTCCTCCCTGCTCCCAGTACAGGCGGTGTTTACTGTTTTGTGGGCGAAGGGCATGTTTCCTGTAAGATGCCCATAAGGGCTCTGTTTACGCACTAGCCCAGGAGACGAGAGCGAGCGGCGCTCCCCTCTAGCCCAGGAGACGAGAGAGCGAGCGGCGCTCCCCTCTAGCCCAGGAGACGAGAGAGCGAGCGGCGCTCCCCTCTAGCCCCGGAGACGAGAGAGCGAGCGGCGTTCCCCTCTAGCCCAGGGGACGAGAGAGCGAGCGGCGCTCCCCTCTAGCCCAGGGACGAGAGAGCGAGCGACGCTCCCTCTAGCCCAGGAGACGAGAGAGCGAGCGACGCTCCCCTCTCGCCCAGGAGACAAGAGAGCGAGCGACGCTCCCCTCTAGCCCCGGAGACGAGAGAGCGAGCGGCGCTCCCCTCTAGCCCAGGAGACGAGAGAGAGCGAGCGACGCTCCCCTCTAGCCCCGGAGATGAGAAAGCGAGCGAGCGACGCTCCCCTCTAGCCCAGGAGACGAGAGAGCGAGCGGCGCTCCCCTCTAGCCCGGAGACGAGAAGAGAGCGAGCGACGCTCCCCTCTAGCCCAGGAGACGAGAGAGCGAGCGGCGCTCCCCTCTAGCCCAGGAGACGAGAGAGCGAGCGGCGCTCCCCTCTAGCCCCGGAGACGAGAGAGCGAGCGGCGCTCCCCTCTAGCCCAGGAGACGAGAGAGCGAGCGGCGCTCCCCTCTAGCCCAGGAGACGAGAGAGCGAGCGGCGCTCCCCTCTAGCCCAGGACGACGAGGAGAGAGCGAGCGGCGCTCCCCTCTAGCCCAGGAGACGAGAGAGAGCGAGCGGCGCTCCCCTCTAGCCCGGAGACGAGAGAGCGAGCGACGCTCCCCTCTAGCCCAGGGACGAGAGAGCGAGCGGCGACGCTCCCCTCTAGCCCAGGGACGAGAGAGGAGCGAGCGACGCTCCCCTCTAGCCCAGGAGACGAGAGAGCGAGCGGCGACGCTCCCCTCTAGCCCAGGAGACGAGAGAGAGCGAGCGACGCTCCCCTCTAGCCCCGGAGACGAGAGAGCGAGCGAGCGACGCTCCCCTCTAGCCCCGGAGACGAGAGAGCGGCAGCGACGCTCCCCTCTAGCCCAGGAGACGAGAGAGCGAGCGAGCGACGCTCCCTCTAGCCCGGAGACGAGAGAGCGAGCGGCACGCTCCCCTCTAGCCCCGGAGACGAGAGAGCGAGCGAGCGACGCTCCCCTAGCCCAGGAGACGAGAGAGCGAGCGGCGCTCCCCTCTAGCCCAGGAGACGAGAGAGCGAGCGGCACTCCCCTCTAGCCCAGGAGACGAGAGAGCGAGCGACGCTCCCCTCTAGCCCAGGAGACGAGAGAGCGAGCGGCGCTCCCCTCTAGCCCAGGAGACGAGAGAGCGAGCGGCGCTCCCCTCTAGCCCAGGAGACGAGAGAGCGAGCGACGCTCCCCTCTAGCCCAGGAGACGAGAGAGCGAGCGACGCTCCCCTCTAGCCCAGGAGACGAGAGAGCGAGCGACGCTCCCCTCTAGCCCAGGAGGCGAGAGAGCGAGCGACGCTCCCCTCTAGCCCAGGAGGCGAGAGAGCGAGCGACGCTCCCCTCTAGCCCAGGAGGCGAGAGAGCGAGCGACGCTCCCCTCTAGCCCCGGAGACGAGAGAGCGAGCGACGCTCCCCTCTAGCCCCGGAGACGAGAGAGCGAGCGACGCTCCCCTCTAGCCCAGGAGACGAGAGAGCGAGCGGCGCTCCCCTCTAGCCCAGGAGACGAGCGGCGCTCCCCTCTAGCCCAGGAGACGAGATCTCTCGCCTGACTCCTGGACGGCTGAGACGCCGGGGCCCGGCGCCTGACAGCACCGATCAGGACGCTCCCATCGGCCCCTGACAGGACGGCTCTCCCAGGGCTCCGACGCCAATCACAAAAAACGCATCGTACGAAACCAGGAGAACGCCGCCGGATTCCGCGTCAAAGCCGCAACGGAGCCAGCCAGATTCCGCTACGGAAGCGATCAAAGTTTCCGGAACATCTGCGCGCGGGACGAGCTAATATTTATTTAAAAATGAAGTTTCGAGTTTTCACCTGAGAAGTGCGAGTTTATCGCACCGTTTGAAGCTCATCTGGATGCAGACCACACACACACTTTCAGACACCCTCAATTACCGCCGTCCGCAGGGAGAAGGGGAGGTAAAATAACCGCTTTCCCTGCCCGGACGCGCGGTTTCAATTACAACAGAAAAATAAGAGCCAACGACTCCCCGCCGAGCGCTCGCTGAGCCCCGCCATCGCGGCCGAGGCCAGGTGGCTCGGGCCCGTCCAGCCGCGGCTACGCCGGCTAACCGCCAGCGCCGCCGCGCTGCAGGGAGTCAGGTAATTTCGGCTGGAAGCATTAATATTCCACAGCTCCCCCCCTTCTTCACCGAGAAAAATCACTCCTGTCTGCGGGGATGTGACAGTGCCATTTACATCCCCGCTTCTCTCGTGACGGCCAATCAGAGGCGGCGCAGCTTCCGTGCGATCGACAGGAACGCGTCGCGCGAGACCGCGGGCGCCTCGCAGCCGATCGGTAGTCCTGACAACGCGTGACTGACTGACGCGAGCGTCGATGTTCTTCTTCCGTCCCCAGGAAGCGGCGCGCGCGTCTTTGTGAAGTTTGGAGGCCCAGTCCAGCGTGAGGTCTGATTTAGGGAGGCCTGGCGGTTCTCTCGGGAGAACAAATAAAAGTTTTATGGGAGGCAGAGCTTTTATTTTTTCTACTTTCTTTTCTTTTAAATGTCAGCCGCGCTTCCTGACTGGCGGGGGCCGAGACCTTCTGAAGTGGGCCCCCCCCCCCGCCTCCCCCATAGCAGGCCGGGTCAGTGGCGGGGGCGAGACAGATCGACAGGCCGACTCCCAAATCTCAGGCCTTAATCACAGCCAAAGGAAAGGAGGAATAAACCCAAACCCCCCCCCCCACCCCCATTCTGACCGCCTTCCTCAGCCAAAAACCAGACCGTCCTGTCCACAGAGTCCTTCACTGGCACTCTCTCAGGACGTGAGCTCCATAAGCTTCCGGTGGTCAGAAGGTGCGTTTGAGATCGAACCCCTCGTAAGTGTGAGATGACCTTCCTGACACAGCTGGCGAGAGAACAGGCCCGGCCAATCGATGAGGAGGTGGGTGTGACTCCGTCACGCTGTGAGTCATCGGGCACCTCGGTCCTCCTGGAGCGCAGGTGCGCCAGGAACCCTCGAAGAGGGGGCAACCGTTAAAAAAACAAGCCGAGCGCCCCGAAGGTACCCTCCCCTCTTCATCGGCAGGTCCCGCGTGGATTTTCCATCGATGCAAAACCCAGAGAGCAACTTTTTTTAACCAGCAAGCTCGAGCGCAGTGCTTCTCAATCAAAAACTACTTTCACTTTAACGAATCGAAGCCAGTTCAATCCCCGTTTCTGAATTCCCGGACGCGTCACTGAAACGCCTCTTTGATTCCAGGAGTCTCCCCCCCGTCCATCAATTTCAGACCGCGCAGTTAACCGAACACCGACCCGGATTTCACATCTCACATCCACAGTTACAGGCGGAGAAAGAAACGCGCGGCTGTGAGCGTGTTTGCGCTCAAAACCAGATAACATTTTAAAATAATAAAAAAAGAGAGAAAAAAGTTTCCTCAGTTTATTTTGGCTAATTTGCGCCTCGAGGTTGATTATTAATGCAGAATCCATTCCGGGTAATTGATTGCTTGATTAATGAATTTGTGCCAGGGCTAAAAGAATTAAGCAGCTTAAGATTAATCGCTCGAGACCACTGGCCTACATGTTTTAGAGGCCGATATTAATAGAGGAGAAATAGAAACAGGGAGGGAAAAAAAGAAAGAAAAAAAACTTTCATCAACTACCAAATGGGTCTTTTTAAGTTACGGCACCTGTGTCAGAACCCGATTAAAGGCTTTCCAACGGCAGATTAAATGCAAGCTCTGCTGGGATGAAAGTCAGGCTCGGGGGTTGAGGAGGAGGGGGGTCGGGGTTGGGGGTTGGGGGTAGGGGGGAACGAGGGTATGTGGGATTTTTTTTTGGGCAGGAATCTGGGTTCTAATCCTTCATGGCGGGGGGGAAACTGGGGGTACACAGGCCACGAAGCTGCAGCAAGGCCCGAGGGTAGATAGATAACACCACACACGCTGGAGCCAGGCCAATAAAACAGGATTAAATGGGCTTCACAGCCGGGACAGCCCAATACACATACGGGAAGGACCGCTACCTGGATTACTGCAGAGGGACTAACCCAAATTAAGGAGGGCCTCAACACTCGGAGCTCAGACACCCTGGGGTTTAAATGAAAACGGGCTGACTGACGTTTCTGCGTCTGGGACGTCTTCCTGAGACTCCACGGAAAGAAGAGAGCGTTCCCGTCAACTGCGAGGAAGATGTGGGGCGCACCGAAACGTAAGCCAGCCCGGTTCATTAAAGCAGCACCGTTTCTGGGCCCCGCCCAGTTCAGCTCTTCGTATCCGGGGCTGGGTTTATCTCCCCGTATCCGGGGCTGGGGTTCTCTCCCCGTATCCGGGGCTGGGGTTATCTCCCCGTATCCGGGGCTGGGTTTGGCTCTCCATATATGGGGCTGGGTTTATCTCTCTGTATCCGGGGCTGGGTTTATCTCTCTGTATCCGGGGCTGGGTTTATCTCTCCGTATCCGGGGCTGGGTTTGGCTCTCCATATCCGGGGCTGGGTTTATCTCTCCGTATCCGGGGCTGGGGTTATCTCTCCGTATCCAGGGCTGGGTTTATCTCTCTGTATCCGGGGCTGGGTTTCTCTCTCCGTATCTGGGGCTGGGTTTCTCTCTCCGTATCCGGCTGGGTTTCTCTCCGTATCCGGGCTGGGTTTCTCTCTCGTATCCGGGGCTGGGTTTATCTCTCCGTATCCGGGGCTGGGTTTCTCTCTCTGTATCCAGGGCTGGGTTTCTCTCCGTATCTGGGGCTGGTTATCTCTCCGTATCCGGGGCTGGGTTTCTCTCTCCGTATCCGGGGCTGGGTTTATCTCTCCGTATCCGGGGCTGGGTTTCTCTCTCCGTATCTGGGGCTGGGTTTATCTCTCCGTATCCGGGGCTGGGTTTCTCTCTCCGTATCCGGGGCTGGGTTTATCTCTCCGTATCCGGGGCTGGGTTTCTCTCTCCGTATCTGGGGCTGGGTTTGGCTCTCCGTATCTGGGGCTGGGTTTCTCTCTCTGTATCTGGGGCCGGGGCTGGGTTTGGCTCTCCGTATCTGGGCCGGGCTGGGTTTGGCTCTCTGTATCTGGGGCCGGGCTGGGTTTGGCTCTCTGTATCTGGGGCCGGGGCTGGGTTTGGCTCTCCGTATCTGGGGCCGGGGCTGGGTTTGGCTCTCTGTATCTGGGCCGGGGCTGGGTTTGGCTCTCTGTATCTGGGGCCGGGCTGGGTTTGGCTCTCTGTATCTGGGGCCGGGGCTGGGTTTGGCTCTCTGTATCTGGGGCCGGGGCTGGGTTTGGCTCTCCGTATGTGGGGCTGGGGTTATCTCTCTGTATCTGGGGCCGGGGCTGGTTTGGCTCTCCGTATCTGGGGCCGGGGCTGGGTTTGGCTCTCTGTATCTGGGGCTGGGGTTATCTCTCCGTATCTGGGGCTGGGTTTCTCTCTCCGTATCTGGGGCCGGGGCTGGGTTTGGCTCTCTGTATCTGGGGCCGGGGCTGGGTTTATCTCTCCGTATCTGGGGCTGGGTTTGGCTCTCCGTATCTGGGGCTGGGTTTGGCTCTCCGTATCTGGGGCTGGGTTTGGCTCTCCGTATCTGGGGCCGGGGCTGGGTTTGGCTCTCCGTATCTGGGGCTGGGTTTATCTCTCCGTATCTGGGGCTGGGTTTGGCTCTCCGTATACGGGGCTGGGTTTGGCTCTCCGTATCTGGGGCTGGGTTTCTCTCTCCGTATCCGGGGCTGGGTCTCGGTTCGGCTCTCCGTATCCAGGGCTAGTCCCTCTGGTGTTATCTGGGTGACGGTCCTCCTCCGTGGGGCTTGTGGTGCAATGCGGGGTTTCGGGAAGCTACGGCCTACTTTCAGCGATCCGCAGGGAAATTCGCTCGTCCAAAGAAGGTATTACTATTATTATGAAGCACCACCTGCAGGTGGTATCACGCCGGTGTGTACAATAGTATTATTACACAGTATTATGTACAATAGTTCAAATATTATTATTGTTTGGATTGTGTGCCTGTCATTGTACACTTTATTTGTAAAGTGTCAGTAAATAAGGTGTGAAATGGCAAGGCACATGGCATTGGTGTTTAATTTGTCTTATGCCTTCAGCAGCTGAGGCATCAGTCTCTTCGATGATCACTTCACTAATCTTATACTGCAGTCTAGCTCAAAATGAAAACTTGATTGGCGGCTTGGAGGGCGGGGTATTACCCACCGTCCACACCCATAGGCTTGTGTAACATCAAAGGCTTGGACGGAGACAGAGATAGGCCCATTCCCTCCAGACCAGCAAACAACATCACCTGCGGAATCGGGGTTTCGACCCTACCTTGACCTGGACCGCTTCTTGCTGAAGCCGGGGCTGTTGCCGTGGCGATAGGCACTGGGGACGTATCGCTCTCTCTCCCTCTCGTCGCGCCTCCTCTCGTCCGAATGCGTGGCCCTCTCTCTCCTGCTGGGCGTGCGGGACCGGGACCTGGGGGCGCAGGGGAGGGGGGTGGGGCGGGGTCGGAGAGAGTGGCGTTCAGACTGGAGACGGCAGACTGCGTAACGAGCCAATCAAAGCGGCGTGTGACCATCTGCTCCCAGCGTTCCGCCCGCTCGCTGAGCCCGTCGGACTCAACCGGGATCAACCCTGGTACAGCCTGTTCCTCTCTGGCCTCGTTGGCCCCGGACCCCACAGGGCACAAACAGGCTAGAGCCGACGGGTGGAAACACACACACACACCCCCGGACCTCACAAACAGAAACACACACCCCCGGACCTCACAAAGCAGAAAGAGGCCGAGGGGTTCAAAAAAAAAAAAAAAAAACACACACACACACACACACACACACACACACACACACACACACACACACACACACACACACGGACTGCTTTATTGATTCAAGCGTGCTTAAAAATAAAACATTACGAACGCTGGAGTACAGAGTGCTGGAGGGCTATGAAAATGGGATTTGGTCCAACTGGCTGAATTTACATTAATTTAACTCGAGGTTTCGAGAAAACGCGCCTTGAAACAAGGAGCTACGAGGCGGCTAACCTGGGAGACTATTAAAATTAGCCCCCTGAGCGGCCGGCCAGCAGGAAGTGCGTACATTATTCTCTGAGTCTCTAAGAGCCTCGGGCGCATGAATGGTGCAATCATGTATAAAATGAAACCGCTGTTGAAGTCTCAGGCCCGTCTTTTCTCTATGGCTCATCCGCGCTATTAATGATATCTCCAAACTCAAGAGTTCAACCGCCGTAAAAAAAACGCTTTCAAAATGATTTTTGTGAAGACTCTTATGTAATGTTACCGACCGTTACATTACGAACAAAACCAATCTATTATCCTCTCTGCTCACACTTGGAGATCTTACTCACTCACACACACATACACAGGATGTGAAGATACACCAACACTCAAACAAAAAATACACAATTACGTAATTTAAACAAGGAGACACTCTTGCCATATGGTGTTGAGTGAGGAATTCGGTAAATTAACTGTTTTAGTGTCTTTGAGCAAGACACCTAACCACCGATTGCTCCCAGCAAGCTGTTGTGTGTGTGCGTGAATGGGTGAATGAGAGTGTGTGTGTGAGTGGCGTGAATGGGTGAATGAGAGGCATTCATTGTAAGGCGCTTTATGCAGTTGTTTTTGGCAAACCTGTATAAATGCAGTCCATTTACCATTGAACTTGTTTGGTTTGGAACTTGTAAAGTTATGATGGATAATGACACCGGGGTTTTTCCCTCCAATGCATTAGGCTGCCCTGCCTAAACATATAAGAAAATAATAAGGAAATATCATTATTGGAAAACTGATTTACTATGATTGAAAAATCAAGAAAAAATTTGTTAGCAGAGACGCTCCATTTCGTGATCCCTCTTCGGAAATGATCAACGGCTCAATACATGTGTAGGGTGTGCGGACACCTCAGTTAGCAATCAGCTCTAAGTACGAAATTGCAGTGTTTTGATTGGCAATTATCTCACTGCGACTGGCTGCTCGGCCACGTGCAGACGAGCTGATTTGTTTCCATAGTCGAGATTTACCTCAGGAAAGCGAATAACTAGCCTAGCTAAACGATAACGTCATCTCCAGCTAATGAGAGGATCTTCCCTTCAGAAAGGGTCAGGAAAAGATCTCATCTTTCCTCCATGTAAATGTAAAGGAGATGACAGAGGAAACCGTTCTGTCGTCACAGAAACCACTGGTGATAGAATCCTATACGAACCATACAGGTGCAGCCAAGGCGTCAAGAACACTGGCAGTGTGTGTGGGACCCGGCCTGGCTTGAGGACCCGCACCCCAAACCACGGCTTCATTGAAAACGAGCCTCGTTCGAAACTAAAGTTTGCAATCGTCAACAGATGATGAAACTCCCGATTACCCCAATCACAGAGCAGCGTTGAAACGCTATTTTTTCACTCGCTTGTTTAACGTGAGGTTGAAACCGGTAGGATATCGCATCCTCTTCACGTGTCTGTTTTCATTGTTTTCCGGTCTCTTACTTAGTCTGATGTTATTCTGAGGCACTCAAAACTGATGAAGCCAAGCTCCGTTTAAAACGCTGTTTACAATTCTGACCACAGTCGTAGGGATGTTCTGCCACCTGTGTGGGCAACACAAGCAGCCAGTGAAGAGAGGCAGGGCAGAACAGAGTTTTACTGAGCTGGGCACTCAGTACACTTAGTACACTCAGTACGCTCTGTACACACAAAGGTGGAAAATTTAACATAGGGTAATGGGAGCAACATACTACACAGGTAACATCAGAGCCATTGCTCACAAACCCCCCGCCCCCCCAAATACACTACAAAACAAACCATCTCTAGCTACCATAACACGGACCGAAAAAGTAAGAAGTGTAAGATTCGAGTTAATGAGCCTGTTAAAACGAAACAGTGGCCTATTTCTCATCAAACAGAGAACATTTTGCACGAAGAAAGAACTAGTTCAGAGTAAATGGCATGAAGGGGGAGAGTGTTTGTGTTGAAGATTTTGTGGTGGGATTTTTCTTAGATATCAGAGAGGGCAGAAGGACGCTGAGCATGGGTGTGTTCATCAGGCGTGTGTGCGTGCGTGTGACAGGGGCTGCGGCTCACAAAAGCAAGGGCTATTTTGCTCAATTAAAAAAAGTCCTACGTGCGCCTTTTCTAACGAGGGCTTCCAAAAATAGACGTTCCTGAGTGGTTCAAACCGGGGCTAGCAATGAGTCACCCGGGAGCGAGCCAATGTCTGTCCGCACTGATCATCATCAGGTCCGCCTGACTCCGCCTCCCAACCCCGCCCACTGACTGAGCGGTACATACTACAGAACATGACTGTACTGGACACCAACACGCACGCACACACACACTCCCTACCACACACACACACTCACACACTCCCTACCACACACACACACAAACTCCCTACCACACACACACACACACAAACTCCCTCTCGCGCACACTCCCTCCCACAAACACGCACACACACACACATACGCACACACACACACAAACTCCCTCTCGCACACACTCCCTCCCACAAACACGCACACACACACACTCCCTACCACACACACACACATACACAAACTCCCTCTCGCACACACTCCCTCCCACAAACACGCACACACACACACAACATTCCCCCCGCCCCTTCCCCACACACACACATCAGACATCATAGGGCTGCAAGCTTCAGGTGTATTACTGCACCAATAAAGCTGCTTCCAGTTGAATTTAGCCAATTTCACCGCGATTGGAGCCAGGATGGAGCCTTTGGCCAGTGGACCTAATCACATGGCCCAATCACCACGGAAACGGGACAGCTCACGCCCAGGGCGCCACTGTGGGACGTGTGTCAGACTGGGGGAAGCCTCTAATTCGCACGCTGTAAGTTATTTAACAAACTGCAGGGGAGAAAATAATTCAGAAGTGATTGGTGGAAAGGGAGTAATTAAAGGGCCTTCAGGGCAGGAGGTTAAGAGAGGGCGGGGCATTTTGCGGGAGGGGGTGGTGGGGTGCGCCTAGTGATTGGTCGAAAAGGAAAGTCTGCTCATTTAAAGACAGCTGCGTCGCTGGCGCTAACGTGCTGATGCTAACATGCTAATGCTAACGTGCTGATGCTGAAGTCATGAGTGGGATTTGGAGAGAGTTCTGCAGGCAGATGCGGGGCACCACGTCCGGAGGGCTGCAGGATCTAAACCCACTTGGACGTGGAGCCTCACGCTGGTGACTCCGTCGTCAGGGGTTACGCCGTGGCGACGACGAAACGCCAAAGCTTCAGAAAACAGAAGCCTATGCGCTGTCGTTCACGGAATGGTATGAGCCAATCAGAAGAACATGCACTGCACTGCATAACAACGTGACCGGTCTGAAACAGCGAATCACTGACGGCTGATAGTGGCTCCGCCCACTAGCAGGCTCAGGAAGACTGCTCCTCTGATCTCACTCTTCCACAACAGACTGGAGCAGGGCTATATTCACACTGTGTAAAAACTTAAGCAGCTCAAGCTACCCAGGAGATGGGAATATTGTGGTTCAATGCAGAGTTGTGTAAGCACCTCGGAACAACCTGTTCTCTGGCTCACCTGGACTTCCGGACTGTTCTGTAGGCGCTGGGCAGGGCCTGCTTGGCTTTGGACCGTGACGGCGAGCGGGACCGCGACCGCGACCTGGACCTCTTCTTGCGCTTCTTTTTCTTCTTCTCCCTCTCTCTCTCCCGGCCCTGCCCTCGGGAGGTAGAGGAGGAGGAGGACGACGAAGGGGGCGCGGGCGGCGGCAAGGAGGGGGGGTCCCTGAATCTGGCCACGCCCGTTTCTGGAGACCGGGGGGCCACGGTGGGCGGCGGGATTCTGGGGACTGCCAGCGGGGGGCCCATGGGGAGGGGCCAGATGACCTCTGGTTGCTGTGGAAACAGGGATAGGGGGAGGGGGTTACATCCAGGACCAAAAAAACTTCAACTCCCAAACTCGACAGCGATTTCCCTCAATACACTGCACAAACTGACCCTGTTCCCAAAAACACCGCCAACACAAACCAACACAAATCCTGAAGGGGGCGCTCTTCCTTCCTCTAAGAGGAATAACGGGGTGTGGAAGATGAGGATTACCTTTAAGTTGGTGTGTCTGTGCGCTGATGCACTCGAGACCAGACAGGTGGTGTGAAAACCCACAAAATAAACGACCTGAACTAACAGCCAGGGTGTGCTGAAGCACTGGGGGACCAGATGCTAGGAGTACTGACCGCAGAAGCATATAGACCCTGGAGCTATAAAACCCTCCAACCTGGGGGCAGTTCTATCTCAACCGCCCCGCCCTGGGGGCAGTTCAATCTCAACCCTCCAACCTGGGGGCAGTTCCATCTCAACCCCCTGCTCTAGGGGCAGTTCAATCTCAACCCTCCAACCTGGGGGCAGTTCCATCTCAACCCCCTGCTCTAGGGGCAGTTCAATCTCAACCCCCCCGCCCTGGGGGCAGTTCAATCTCAACCCCCCCGCCCTGGGGGCAGTTCCATCTCAACCCCCTGCTCTAGGGGCAGTTCAATCTCAACCCTCCAACCTGGGGACAGTTCCATCTCAACCCCCTGCTCTGGGGACAGTTCCATCTCAACCCCCCGCCCTGGGGACAGTTCCATCTCAACCCTCCGCCCTGGGGGCAGTTCCATCTCAACCCCCCGCCCTGGGGGCAGTTCCATCTCAACCCCCCGCCCTGGGGGCAGTTCCATCTCAACCCCCGCCCCCATCCCTGCCCCCCCCAGGGATAGAAGACACTGGTATTGCCCCATAAATACAGTGCAGCTTTGGCAAAAACAATAATGGGCGGGTCGTATCGGTCAGCCTGAGGCTGTGATGTCATCGCTCTAGGCCGGCCCGCCCCCTTCCCACTTTGTGTAAATCTGATGGCTTCTGAACGCGATGAGATCGGCATCGCGCCTCCAACAGACTTTAATCAGCCGAGGGCCAGAGCAGGCTCTCTCACACCCTCACACACAGAGCCCGTCGGCAGGGAAATTAATCCCCCTGGAAAGGGAGGGGGGCTGGGGGCTGGGGGGGTTCTGTCTATGAAACGGGTCACACCGCTCCGGTACCGCGGTCTGGGGCACAACGTCTCTACAGAGCCGCTTATGAACGTGTCCCTTTTAATCTAGCGACCCAGAAGGACAATCTGTTCACTTCAATGGTCCAGCCACATTTCCAAACTGATCTTTGTTTTTTTTAAATATGAAACTCATATCAATATTGACAATACAACAATTTCATTTATATTGAAATACTGAACGTATTGAAAACAGCATATTCACAAAATCCTTCAATTAAAAAATATCGTAAAAGAATAACGTTAGCGCAGCAATACCGTTCCCAGTTCCGAACTAATACAATCCGGGTTTCGTCGATGAACTTTATTTTATTTTTTTTGCACAGACGTACCACGGTAGCTAGCTAACAAACCAACTGACCAGCGCTTGGTTGCTACCCAACAACCAGACTTTTGACAGTTTAAAAGACTTTAATGTTACTCACAATACCACACCTGAATGATCGCTGACTCTTGGGAGTATCAGGAATAAATCGGTAATGTGTAATCCACATAAGGCCATTGCAAACCAAATAGTAATTGTCTATCTGCAGATTGTGTTCTTATAATCCTCACGCAGATAATTCAAGCAAATGCATTAAATATTGAGCAGACTCAATATAAACAGTCTGTTTTTCTCTCGCTTATTTTATAACCTCAATAACCCAACCTTCCCACTTGTAAACCCTAGAAAAAAAAACCAAACAAAAAAACAGCAAGACAATTTACAGAAGAGATTGGATTTTACTTTAGCTGCATCAAAACACAATTGGGTCCGTGACGATGACTGGCAGGTGCTCGTTCTTATTCTTCCCTGGCTACGGTCTGAATAAATCAATGAAGTAAGCCTATAACATACGGCCGTGCACAGCCTGAGTGTGTGAATGACAGGGCCAAAGTACTGCATACCTCCGAGAATATTCAGGGTACATCTCATCAATATTCAGGTAATGTTCAGAGAGGATGTCTCATCAATATTCAATATTCAAATGATATCCAGAGTATGTCTCATCAATATTCAATATTCAGGTAATATTCAGAAGGTATGCCTCATCAATATTCAAATTATATTCAGAGTATGTCTCATCAATATTCAATATTCAGGTAATATTCAGAAGGTATGCCTCATCAATATTCAATATTTAAATGATATTCAGAGTATGTCTCATCAACATTCAATATTCAGGTAATATTCAAAAGGTACGTCCCATAAACATTCAGGTAATATTCAGAAGGTATGTCACATCAATATTCAATATTCAGGTAATATTCAGAGAGAATGTCTCATCAATATTCAATACTCAGGTACAATATTCAGGTATACAGAATAATAAAAGAATAATAAAGTGAACCGTTACCGAAGTGCCATACGATGTCTTATTTCAGCGTATATACGATCACGTGCAACGGTACATCATAAAACAATGAATACAGTGCTGTGAAAATGTGTTTAATTTTCTCTATGATTGCATATACAGTAGCATGTGTATTTTGCGTTTGCTCAGGTTCTCTTTGTCTAATATTATGTTCTGTCTAAAGGGGGCAAATGCTTTTCATGGCACTGCGTATTCAATTATTTATATGTTTTCAACCAACATACTGACATTGGAAAAAAAACAGGCCCAAACCCCTGAGGACTGATCTGGGACCAGCCGGGTCAGCCTGTTCGATAATTAACCTGCCACCTTGAGCCCCAGCCCACCCTGCCAAGAGCAGTTTCCTGTGCTCTCTGCCCCTCCCTCCGGCTGAATTTTGGGGGGGGGGGGGGGTCAGGGGAGTTAGACTGACAGGCCCCCACCTTCTCTCAACCAACCCTACCTATCAAGATCAGCGGGGGCAAGACGCAAGAAGAGCATTCCAACTGTATCCTTGGCAACAAGCCCCATTGACATGTACAACCTCCTACCCGCCTAAACCTCTCACCCACTTCAGTGAACACCTTAACTCGGTGGTCTCAAACTCAGTGCCATGGAGGGCCGTGTGTATGCTGGTCTTTATTCCAGCCTCAGATCTTGATTATATAATTAGTTCAGTTATTTGCTGAATTAGGGATGCAGGTTTGCACATGATGGTGACCCGCATTGTCTAAATAAAAATTTGCCTATATTCTGTGCTTCAATACAGTTAAATGCATATGGCTGAATGAAGTAATTGGACTGAATTAAGGCAGCGTTAATTGGTTGGAATGAAAGCCTGCATACACACGGCCCTCCATGGCAACGAGTTTGAGACCGCTGCCTTAACTTGTTCACCATT
Organism: Anguilla rostrata; assembly: GCF_018555375.3. Taxonomy (NCBI): domain Eukaryota; kingdom Metazoa; phylum Chordata; class Actinopteri; order Anguilliformes; family Anguillidae; genus Anguilla; species Anguilla rostrata. The sequence continues at coordinate 39,479,875 of NC_057946.1, read as the reverse complement.
CAGCAGGACAGAAAGCCAGATGCTCAGAAGCCCCGCGGTGCAAAAAAAGAAGCGAGTGTAAGGCGGAAGCAGCTCCACCCTCCGGACAAAAAAACCGCCAGATCCTCTTTCACAAAACCACCCAGAGAATCCAGAGTCTTCAAGTCCGGTCTATGAGGACCTTCGTGAATGCTCGTTCAAAAAAATGGGGTTCAAAGTCACTTTTCGACGGCGTTCACGTAAACGCAAGATCTGCCGCGATCTCAAATGCATCTCACCGGCGGGTTTCACCGGACCTAGGGTCGCCTTTTCGTTTCCAACGGTCCTGCACAAAGGGAAGCGTCCAGCAAACCGCCACCCTGCTCCTCTCGCCCGCTGCGCTAGGCTAAGGGCTACAGCCAACATTTCGGCCAAAAGGCAATAAAGGAACGGCCGTGTTGGCAGAGCAGCAGCGGCTCTCAGATCAGATTAAACAGAGAAGCGAGAACAGTACAGAAGAGGAGCTTCAGTCACTGGGGGGGTCAGGGAGAACAGCGGGGAGAGCCAGCGAGAAGGACCGAGCCTTCTGACCGGACAGTGAGAAGGACCGAGCCTTCTGACCGGAGAGCCAGTGAGAAGGACCGAGCCTTCTCGCCCAGCCTGCGCTCTCCATGCTAAACAGAGGAAGGGCACGCACGAGCCGCGTGGTTTGGGGAGCAGGGTCTGCTTTTATTTATCTATTTATTATTGCGCTCACACGTGCAGAGCGATGCACTTGCAGGGTTATGAACACCAGCGGGAACGTTTCAACTGCTCAGCAGGTTTCATCAGACCTCCTGGGAGAAGTTCTCACACACCCACTATACACACACACACACACGCACACCAATTATCCCATCATAAGTAAGCCAATATAATAAAAGTCGCACAATCCCACGCTGTGTTTAATTACAGCCCCCAGCCGAGGTCTCCAGGTCTGGCCAAAGACTCCACAGTTGCAGGCTATCACGTTCACCGAGAACACGTTCCACTGCCAAGGAATCACGCGCTCCCGTCCGGTGACAGGCGGACGCACGAAGCGCCATCGTCCACGTCTCGCCCCGGAGAAAAACCCGTCCGAACGACCACGCCGCCAAGCCCGCCGTTCGAGGAAAACCCTTCTGAATGCAGAAGACTGGGGCCCCGTAGAGAAACAATCAGCTAGCTCAAACGTGCACGGGGGACACGGGCACGCCATGACCCCGACCCCCCCCCCGGCCCCCAATTCCCCCCCCCCCCCCCCTAAAAACGATCTCTCCAGGTCAGACTGCGCTCGTGGCTGCGAAAGGCAACACTGCTTCTAATTGGTTCCATTCGGGGCTGAGGGACAAGAGAACTCCGCACACGCCTCGGTCTTTCCCTCACATTTCTGCACAAACTAATTAAGGGAAGCTGAGCCCGAATTATGATAAAACTCCGAGCAGCCAGCCGGGCGGAGACGGCCTCGTTTCTTCAGCACGTATCGACTTCAAAACTCTCCGCAAGTTTTTTTAGTTCTTATTTAGTTTCCGCTTTGAAAGAGAAAGGAAAAAAAACTAGCGGCCCAATTAAAGAGAAGCAAACGGAAAACAAGACTGTTTCATTCCTCCACACGAGGCTCAGCTCAGCCCGTTCTGAATCCGTCCTCCGCCCCGTAATAAAACACTGACACATAAACCAATGCCCCAAGCGGCATGCAATAAAGCTGGTCAAATAAAGCCTGCCGACGTCTCTATGGAACATGCTGGAGCCAGTAGGACTTTAACTCAAACCACATTTCAGCAAAGCAGAACCTCGGCTTGGCTTTCCCTGGCCACTGGCAGTGTGTGTGTCTGTGTGTGTGTGTGTGTGCATGTGGCTGATTTATTCCTGTAACCTGATCCAACTTTAAACATACTTCACAGACGTTTGAGACCATTGGACGCCGAACGCGTCAATCAACAGCGATGCCCATCAAAAGGATTAACCCCGCCCCCTCGTGCAGTTAGAAGTTCGGGGCAGCAGCAGCGATGTCGGTCCCCAGAGCGCTCGGTGTATGCTGGGGACAGCCTCTGGTGTCTCCCTCCTATCATAGCCACCAGTTACCCCAAAAAACCTGTCTAACCCCTCTGTGAAACCCCCCCTCTGTGGAAAAACCCTCCTCTGTGAAAATCCCCCATCTGTGAAAAACCCAGCGGCTTTTCCGCTCGTCGTCACGGCCGCGATCGAGTGGCAGAAAAACAAAACAAACACAAAAAACCGAAAAACAAAATCAAACAAAGGCAGAGGAGCAGCGGAAGCGCTCGGGGTGCCCCGGGTCCTCAGGGCCGCGGCCGCTCGCGTTCTCCCGCACGGGCAGGATGGCGGTAAGGCCGGCGGCGGGGCGTAAACGGGCGGGCGGTAAAGACCGGGAGGACCGTGGAGCGAGAGTCATAAATCCTCACGATCAGAGGCTCCCGGAGCGCCGAGCGCTGATAACAGGCGGCGGGTGGGCTGAGGTGGGGGGGGGGGGGGGCAACCAGGACCCCGCACAGACGGCGGTGGTACGGGTTTCAGAGGCGGTACGGTGTCCCAAGGGGACCGGTGGTCACGCCGGGTTTACACAACCGATTAAAACACCAGGCCCCTCCCAAAACTCTGAGGGCCAGGGGACACGAAACCGCTTCAGCTGCTGAGATCAAACACGCATGTTCCATAACTCAGACACGGATCAAACACGCATGTTCCATAACTCAGACACGGATCAAACACGCATGTTCCACAACACAGACACGGATCAAACACGCGTGTTCCATAACACAGACACGGATCAAACACGCGTGTTCCATAACTCAGACACGGATCAAACACGCATGTTCCACAACACAGACACGGATCAAACACGCGTGTTCCATAACACAGACACGGCCGCGCTGTTCTCTCCACAGACAGGATGCAACCGTCGTGTCCAAACGCCAGACCCGGACAACAGCGCGGTCCCTAAACTCAGACAACTCCGCGCAACCACGCTGTTTAAACGGCACAGTGATTAGCCATACACACTGTGCGTAAACCACAGACGTACACGCCGAACACGCAGTGTTGCATCAAACACAGCTTAGGTTCATACACGGTTGTTCCCAAACCACCCCGACACACCGTTAAACACCCGCCCTCCAAAACACTAGGCCATGACACGAATGCTTCTAACGCAGACACACGCATGTTTCATAAACACAGCTATGTCATACACATATGTTCTATAACACAGACACGTGTCAAACATGCGTGTTCCACCACCACAAACAGGCATCAATCCCCAGTGTGCTGCAGGGCCCGCGTGTAGCTCAGCGTTAAGGGTGCACAGAGGCGTTGTTTAAGAAAGGCGTCCTTTCCCGGGACGTCCCGGCGCAGCGACTCTAGGTTTAACCTCTAACGGAAACCCGAAAACAGAAAGCATCCCTCCACAGAGGGAGGAGGGGGCGTGACGGTGGGGCTCGGACAGCGCGAGCAGGGCCATCGATTCGAGCGAGAAGAACAGCTTGTCTGGGAGGGGGGAAACGGCGCTGTTTTTCTCCAGGTGAGTTAAACATGGCCGCCCGTGCCTGTGCCCTGCCGACGGCTCTTTGGCTCTGGCCATCGGTCTGCAGATCGATGAGCTCGTCCCTCCCCAGGCACCAGGAACGAGGGGGGGGGATGCTTGTAAACAAAACCCGGCAGAGCCTGTCGGGGCCACGTCAGACACAGTAATTCGGCGTCTGGCACACAGGCCTGGCTGCAGACTCCTCGCTCCACTTCAGCTCCGTCACCTGCAACTGCAGCGGGAGCTACAGCTGCCACGCTCCCCTCCCCCCAATCACTGCCTGCACCCCCCCCAATCACTGCCTGTACCCCCCCAATCACTGCCTGCACCCCCCCAATCAGTCTGTACCCCCATCACTGCCTGTACCCCCAATCGTCTGTACCCATACTGCTTACCCCCAAATCACTGCCTGAAATCCCCCCAATCACTGCCTGTACCCCCAATCTCTGCCTGCCCCCCCAATCTCTGCCTGCACCCCCCCAATCACTGCCTGTACCCTCCCAATCTGTCTGTACCCCCCATCACTGCCTGTACCCTCCCAATCTGCCTGTACCCCCCATCACTGCCTGTACCCTCCCAATCTGTCTGTACCCCCCATCACTGCCTGTACCCTCCCAATCTGTCTGTACCCCCCATCTGCTGTACCCTCTGCCTGTACCCCGAAGTGGGCGGAGCTTGCGCACATACATCCTCCTGAGAGCGGCAAAGTGGGCGGAGCTTGCGCACTGACCTCCGGGGGGGCGGGGGGCGGCTCGGGCCTCCTGTGGGGGGGGTCCCCGGCGGGGGGGGGCCCGCGGAGCGTCTGCAGGAACAGCGCCGCCTTCCTCTTGCGCTCGGCCTGCAGCTGCTTCTCTTTGGACTCCTTAGAGGCCTGGGCCAGCTTCTCCCGCGCTGCCGCCGCCAGCCTGTCCTCCAGCTTCAGCTTAGCTACGGAGCCGGGGGGGAAGGAAAGGGGGGGCAGGAGAGAGAGGGAGGGGGGGGGGGGAGGGAGAGATAATAAAATAAAGTGAATTGTTATCGGGCCATAAACAGAAAAAACACGCTGGCAGAGTATCTGTTCTCTATCTCAAGTTCGGCGGACAGGGGGCGGGGTCGGCAGACCGGGGGTGGGGTCAGCGGACCGGGGGCGGGGTCAGCGGACCGGGGGCGGGGTCAGCGGACCGGGGGCGGGGTCAGCGGACCGGGGGCGGGGTCAGCGGACCGGGGGCGGGGTCAGCGGACCGGGGGCGGGTCAGGGGCTGTTCGGCAGTGGCGGCGGCCTTCCTCGGACGTACTGATCAGCTCCTCCGGCGAGGACGCTTGCTCCGCTGACTGAAGCCGCGCTTTCCGCCAGGGGTCCCGCCTCCGGCAGGCGGGAGGGAAGACGGGAAAAGAGGCCCCAGCGGACGGGGCGCGAGCCCCAATTATCGCCCGCCCGCCGACCGGCACCCCCGGATTCCAAAGGGCATCGCCCCGCCTGCCGAAAGCAAACACCTCCCTCTCTCTCTCTCCCTCCCTCCCTCCCTCCCTCCCTTCCTCTCCCCCAGTGGACCCGGTGCCAGACTTGTGCTCCAGCGAATCTCCGTTAAAAAACCGCGCGTCCCTTCACTCCGCTAAAGAGTTTTAAACCCCCCCCGCACCCCCCCACCCCAAGGACCGCACCGCACAGGAGACCGAGCTCCGCTCCCCCCCGCCCCAGGACCGCCGACAGGAACCGCTCCGCTGCGAGCACCGTGAAGCAAACAGAAACATATAAATAATTCAAACAAACGAGCTCGATTAAATATTAATTACCGGGGAATAAGAAGCTCGTTAATTAAAGTGCGTCAGGGGCAGCAGAATCCCCGCGGCGGGCACCGCACGGGCGCACGCGAGCTCGCCGGCGCGCCTCCGCTTGGAAAGGCGGATAAAAGCGGCTAATTGGGAGGGAAGAGAGAGAGCGGGACGACGCTCGGAGACGCAGGAAACCTTCAGTCGTTCTGCCCGTTAGCCCGTTAGCTCGTTAGCGACGTCTTTTTTCCGGCCGTCTCGAGGAGGAGCGGGCGGCGGTGCCGGATCCCGCCCCCCCCGCCCACGCCCCCCCCCCCGCCCACGCGGCTCATCAAGCTCCCCTCGCGCAAACAAACAGCGTTCCGAGCGAGAGCCCCTCGACGGAATCGGCTCCAGAGCAGCGAGGAGGAAAAAGCACCTCAACGGCCTCTCCAGCAATCAGCAGGGCTCACCATGCCGGGGCCTGGGAGGGCCTGTAGACAGCCCCGCGAGTTCCGCCCGCATCACACGGCCTCTGCTGGGCGTTTCGACACCCTCTCCGTGCCGACGCGCCCGACCGCGGCGCGCGTGTGGGCGTACTGCGATCGCGCGCTCCAGTGACAACGTCAGAAAAACGCGATTCTCGCGAAACGGATCCAGCTCACGCGTCGGCCGCAAGGATCCCGCTGGAGGATGGACTTGTAGCGAACGTGCGCGAACGAACGCGCACGCAAAACGAAGCGCACGCGGGTCTCATCGGTCCGAGGTTGGGGGTGGGGATGAGGCTGGGAGGTGAATGCAGATCCGAACGCAGCGAATGCAGGTCGGAGTGCAGAACCCTTCCTACCGATCGATACGGCTCAGGCTTCGTGTCTCCCGTCTCCATAGCCGCGCCTGCTAATCCAGTTAGCCCGTTAGGCTACCGCGCGGCGTGAGCTCTTCCCGCTCCCCCCCCACGCACCGTCAGGGAAATAGAGTCCGGAAAACTTAAAGAAACGGAAGTCACCGCGGCACAATTATTCTCCCGCTCCTGGTCTCACACCTCTCTCAAACTCACGCGGGAGGAGAGGCGCTGAACTGGAGGACTGAGACTGCAGCTTAATGCAGACACTGCCCCCACCGCCCCCCTCCCCTCACCCCCTCTCCACCCCTCTCCTCTTCTGCCCCGTGGAGGGGTGGGTGAGGCACTCTCATGTCTCTCTCTCTCACCCCTCTCCCCCATCCCCTCTCTTCTCCACTCCCTCTCTCTCTCACCCCATCCTCTCTCTCCCCTCTCTCTCTTTCTCTCTCTCTCCCCATCTCCCTATCCTCTCACCCCTCTCGCTCTCTTTCTCCATCTCCCTCTCACCCCTCTCTCTCTCCATCGCCCTCCTCTCACCCTCTCTCTCTCTCGTCTCTACCTCTCCTCTCCTCTCACCCCTCTCTCTCAGTCTCTACCTCTCCACTCCTCTCCTCTCACCCCTCTCTCTCTCTCAGTCTCTACCTCTCCTCTTCTCTCACCCCTCTCTCTCTCATGGTCTCTCTCTCTCCTCTCCCTCCATCGCTCTCTCTCTCATGGTCTCTCTCTCCCTCCATCGCTCTCTCTCTCTCCCTCTCTCATGGTCTGTAATGTCTCTCTCTCCCTCTCCTCCACCCCCCCCCCCCCCCGTCCATCCCTGCTCTCTCCCAGACTCAGTCGGGCTAATTATAAATGACTTTTACCGCCGGTGGCACAAGCCGCAGGAGGAGGAGATTGCCTATATTAAAGTGCAGTGCCTCCCAAATTCACTTTAGGAGGCTGTCAGTCACTGGGACAGGGGTGTGTTCATATCTGGCATTTATACAGGCGATGTTCAGAGGGGCTTAGAAGAGAGCGGCCAGAGCAGGGCGCAGCGCCCGCATGCCAAACGGACAGCGGTAAGAACACAGAGCCGCCAACGTAGCGTGAATATGAACACACACGAGCATCCGCCGCGTATCAGCAGCCGGACGCTACGCGCGCACACACACACACACCACACACACACATGCATTCACACACTATATACACACACACACACACTGCATTCACACACTATACACACACACACACACACACACACACACACACTGCATTCACACACTATATACACACACACACACTGCATTCACACACTATACACACACACACACACACTGCATTCACACACTATATACACACACACACACACACACACACACACACACACACTGCATTCACACACTATATACACACACACACACACACTGCATTCACACACTATATAAACACACACACACATGCATTCACACACTATATACACACACACACACTGCATTCACACACTATATACACACACACACACCACACACACACACACTGCATTCACACACTATATACACACACACACACACTGCATTCACACACTATACACACACACACACACACACACACACTGCATTCACACACTATATACACACACACACTGCATTCACACACTATACACACACACACACACACACACACACACACACACACACACGGCTGAGCCTCTCAGTGTAGTCTTCACAATGACTGGGGTTACCCCTAAAGCAGACATTAATGCACACACACACACACACACACACACACACACATACAGAAACAAACACAGAGACACAGTACCAGAACACAAAGACCACAGGCAGACATACCACAAACACGTAGCTGCAGTACCTTGTTTGGCCTCTAGTTCCTCCAGCGTGAGCGTGGGCCTCTTCTCCTCCGGAAGGGGGGCGGGGGCGGCCCCCTCTTTGGTCGCCGCGGCGCCCCCCCCGGCCACGCCCCCTTCCGGCCCCGCCTCCTTGTCCTGGTCCTCGTCCGAGTCGTCGTCCAGGCGCACGCGGTTCTTCTCCAGGGGGAGCATGTCGTTCTCCTTCGCCCTGATGGCGAAGCAGATCGGAGCGAAGGACGCTGGGAGCACAGGGGTTCAAACCGACGGGTTAGCGGGGACGCCGGAGTCAAAAAAAAAAAAAAAAAACCCCGTCGGCTCGGATCCGTTTAGCGGCCTGCGGCGTCATAAATAATAAAATAATAAAATAATAAAAACCCGTCGAAGTTTCATGGTGTTCATCCCGCCATAAACAAACACAAATAAACAGATAAATAAATAAGGGGAGCGCGAATGTTCTCGGGGTAACGGGCTTCGAGAACAGGCCGCCGCTTCGTTAAGAGGCGTCGTCAGACACCCAGACGCAGGTTTATTACGACGAGCCAATTAACCGGGCCCCGCACGTTCGCCAGCTTGACGGCTGTAAATAAACTCAAAAGCCCTCGGTGTGCGAACACATTAACACTTGTGATGCACTCTCGTTCCAAAAATAAATAAATAAACAAACCCTTTTAGCGACAGCTCCATTAGACGACGGCTCTGGTTTCGATATATCAACCCCCCTCCGTTTAAAACGAGGCGGAGGCAAGATGGCGGCGTCTGTGCCGAGCCTTACCCTTGATTAGCTTGCCGTCGTCGGCCTGTTTGTCCGGGGAGGGGCTAGCGGCGCTGTCGGACGCGGGGCCGTCGGATTCCGGGCCCGGGTCCGCGGTAGCCGTGCTCTCTGGCGCCCCCTTGCTGTCGGAGGGAGATCCGCTCTGTGAGACGGGAGAGAGAGCAAAGGAAGGGTTTTTTTTTATTTTTTTATTTTTTTTACACAGCACTGCCCAGGCCACACCCCTTTAGAACTAAACTCTGGGCCACACCCCTTTAGAACTAAACTCCGGGCCACACCCCTTTAGAACTAAACTCTGGGCCACACCCCTTTAGAACTAAACTCCGGGCCACACCCCTTTAGAACTAAACTCTGGGCCACACCCCTTTAGAATTAAACTCTGGGCCACACCCATTTAGATCTAAACTCTGGGCCACACCCCTTTAGAACTAAACTCCAGGCCACACCCCTTTAGAACTAAACTCTGGGCCACACCCATTTAGATCTAAACTCTGGGCCACAACCCTTTAGAACAAAACTACAGGCCACACCTCTTTAGAACTAAACTCCGGGCCACACCCATTTAGATCTAAACTCTGGGCCACAACCCTTTAGAACAAAACTCAACCCTACTAGGCCACACTCCATTTAGAACTAAACTCCAGGGGCACCAGTCTAATCTGGAAAATAGCTAGTGGGCACCCTTTGCTAACGGTTAGATCAATCGGGTTTGAACAACATGCACCTCAAAACAGGCCTCTTTAGACAAACCCGGGACGTGTGAAGCGGTGTGAAACGGGTGTACAACGGGTGTGAAATGGTGGGCAACGGGTGTGAAGCGGTGGGCAACGGGTACGTTTTCTCTCGTTTGAAAATGTACCCGTTGCCCAACAACACCCCTCTAGCTGTATCCACAATACAGCACAGCCTCGAGTGCCGAATTGCTTAAATACACAAACTATGGGATACAAAAACAGGAAAACCAGAGGGGGAAAAAAACCCAGAGAACTGAGGTCTCTGGACATGCAGGATAAGCTAAAGTCCACACTGACTGGCTTTCGTACGCTTGCAAAGTAATCCACTCTTCACATTACCCGCAACAGAGAATGTAATTAATCCTGCTGCACCTTTATTACATCTACAAGCAAATGACTGTCGTTCAAAGGTGAGTGACGGAGAGGAGATGAGTCCGTGTGACTCTAATGGAGGGTCTCAGTGTTTCACTCCTCTATTACGCCTCTGGCCAGCCGGGTCTGCAATGGCCGTCAGAGTGACGGGTGGGTCAGAACATAAGAGTACAGGACCGGGGACGGGGAGGAACGGGGGGCGGGGAACAGGGGGGAAGGGGAACGGGGGGGAGAACAGGGGGAAGGGGAACGGGGGGGAGGAGAACAGGGGGACAGGGAAACAGGGGGCGGGAACAGGGGGAAGGGGAACGGGGAGGGAAGGGAGGGAACAGGGGGGGGACAGGGGAGGAACGGGGGGAGGGAGGAACAGGGGGACAGGGGAAACGGAGGGGGCGGGGAACAGGGGGCGGGGAACAGGGGGGACGGAAAGGGGGCGGGGAACAGGGGGACAGGGAACAGGGGAACAGAGGGAAGGGAACAGGGGGACGGGGAACAGAGGGGACAGGGAACGGGAACAGGGGGAAGGGGAACAGGGGGGAAGGGGAACAGGGGGGACGAGAAACAGGGGGAACGGGGAACAGAGGGGACGGGGAACAGGGGAACAGGGAACAGGGGGCGGAACAGAGGGGAACGGGAACAGAGGGGGAACGGGGAACAGGGGGAGAGGGGACCCAGCCGGGGCAGACGGTATTGAAGGCGGAACACCAATTCACATTTCATAATTCAGAACAAGATATGGTGCACCTCAGAGCGCAGGGCATAAAGCATCCGCATCCCAGTTAGGGTTTTATCACCGCTTTAATGTGTTTGTGTAAAACAGCCTATCTGCGCACGGATCCCGGCCTACTCCTGCACATAAACGCTCCGTTTCAGTGATCACATCCTCCAAATGGCTCTCCGCTTCTGCACAGATGTGCAGCGCGTAACACACAGCCCGCTCACGCTGCGACGCGCACGCACTGCAGCGTCTTGGGTAAGAAGCAGGAACTCTCTTGGGTAATAGAAGCACGTCCTCTACAGTCTGTGGGGTAATAGAAGCACGTCCCCCAGAGTCTGTGGGGTAATAGAAGCACGTCCCCTAGAGTCTGTGGGGTAATAGAAGCACGTCCCCTAGAGTCTGTGGGGTAATAGAAGCACGCCCCCTAGAGTCTGTGGGGTAATAGAAGCACGTCTGTGGGGTAATAGAAGCACGTCCTCTACAGTCTGTGGGGTAATAGAAGCACGTCCCCTAGAGTCCGTGGGGTAATAGAAGCACGCCTCTAAGTCTGTGGGTAATAGAAGCACGCCCCCTAGAGTCTGTGGGGTAATAGAAACACGCCCCCTAGAGTCTGTGGGGTTATAGAAGTACGTCCCATTTGTCTGCTCAGCAGTTCTGGCCCAAAAGGCTGAGCAGGGCAGGCAAGCCACTGAGTGTACGGAGCCAACAGGGGGAAAAGTAGCCATGAAAGACTTCTCCACCCCGACCCCCACCCCCACCCCCCCACCCCCCCCCCCCCCACCCCAGTATAACCCAAACGGTCCACGCTGTGCTCTTCACTTAACGACGTTCGCACAGACCCTCCCTCAAGGACAGCGGTTCCGCAGACACTTGGTAATTACCGTCGGCCTCGTTTCTGCGCTGCGGTTCTGAGGCGCTAATTGGGGCCGTTCCTCGTTTCGTGGATAACGACCTTGCTGCTAAAACGTTTCTCCGCCGTTACTCCAGTCGCACACCAAATAATTAATGAGCCGAGGCGCTTAGCTTTTTTTTTTTGTTTCTTCTTTTAACAGCCCGTCTATTTGATCAGGTGAAAAAAGGGAACTCGCAACACAATCTATTCCCCTCCTCCTGCGTGGGCATGCAGGGAAATTCTGGCTAGGCCCCCCCCCAAAAAAAAAAAAGACTTTTCTTGAGAGTTTATACAAATGCACGGTAGATTTCTCCGGAAATCAGGTTGAATGGAAGACGAGCACCCAAACTGGCGCCCGTATCCCGCGCAGACACGATAAACAGAGTCAAAAAAATCCCCGAAAAACCCTCGGCTGCATAATTCATCTGCGCCACCGAAACGCATCAATAATGCAGCTTCAGCGGCCTTGGATCTACGCGACTCCGCTCCACCAATCCGCAGGCAGCCCGGTGCCATCAAAGGGACTTTCGACGCGGGACGGCAGTAACACACATCGGCATCTGCTTTTAATTCAAAGGAAGACTCCGGCTCACTTCTGCATGCTGATTGGATAGCGATAATAAAGAGTGTAAACCCGGCATGGTGAGGTCTTCCTGCCGAGCTCACAGCGAGCTGAGGAGCACTGAGCTCTCCCTCTGCTTCAGACTCCCCAAACGCTCAGTCAGACACACACCCGCCCCCAAAGGCTCTACTGCTGCTACAACAAACCCCCCCTTTTTACTGGAATCCACCCGAAACGGGGGATTCGCTTCCCAGTTCGGCCGGACGATCCCGTCGCGGGGGCTGGGATCGCGACGCCGTCGGGCGCCGCGACCGATGTCTCCGACCCCCGCCACTCGACCCGTCCTCAAACAGAACCGTCAACACGTCAACGATCGACGCGGCTACCGGCAGTTTTAACTTTCAACATCCGCGGAAGAAATCGACGCCCTTTTCCGGAACGTTCCCGGTGTCGCAGGTTGCCTGGCAACGGCTTGTTTAAAACTGAAATACGGCCGTGAAGAACTAGCCGAAGTCTGAGGAAGACCCGAGCGGACGCGAGAGAGACGCCGGTCTGCACAATAAAACGGACGAGATTGATTTTAAAGGCTTCTCCGAGGCTTTTTGCTTTTTAACACAAGAACGGTTTGATGGCGGGTAAGGGCCGTTCAATTACCCATCAAAATAACCCGACGGCAATAATTCACCCTCGTAATTCCCCGCTCGCGCGTCAGCGGGGATTAAAACAGAAACACAGCCGTAAAGAAATAAGTGCGCGTTAAAAAAAAACAAAAAGAAAACAGAAAAAGAAAACCAAAAAACAGAAATTATGAGATTTAAACTACACATCCCACAAGGCGATCTGACACCGCTGGGCGAATGAGAGAGCTCGGGGACCATGTGACCGGCGGCAGCCCACGGGCGTGGCCGGCTCGGTCGTTAATGGGAAACAGGCCGCTGTGAAACAGGACCTCGCACCCGGGACCTTGCGCCCGGCTTTTTAAAGAGCAAGCGGGTCAGAGGGGTCCCGCGCTCCACCAATCAAATCCCGAGGGCGAAAAACACCAGCGTGCTTCACCACCCAGGGAAGGGGAAAGAAAAAAACCCGCACAGACCAGCGCTGCCCTCCTCTGTCTGAAGGAGGACAGGCCGCGGGACCCACGCCACCGCTGCGGCACGTCTGCCCTTCACTTAACGAAAGAGGAGTTCAGGACAGGAGGAGAGCTGTGAGGGGGAATCAGACGCAGGGGGGCAACGGTGCAAGTTCCCCCCACAATTACCCCGAAATTTCCCCCGGGAGCGCGGCTCATTACCGAGGCCAAACAAAAGGTAAATAACGATTATGGCATCGGAGCGCGGCGCGTACTGAGAAAGACAGAAAGAGCGTTCGTTCAGCATTTCAGCTGAAGCGGTGTCACCGGGGGAGGGAGTAACGCATGAATAAAAATACAGAACCGCACTACGCTTCAAGGTGCACCTAAACGCCACCGCCCCCCCCCCACCACAAATCCAACAAAATCAAACGGCCAAAAGCAGACTTGTGATGGGACTGAATGCTGGAGGCAGGCTGACGCTAGCTTCTAGCAGCAGTTAAACATGGGCTTTTGGGAAACCCGGGGCCCAGGGGCCAGTGTGTGTCTTAGGGCCCGGGGGCCAGTGTGACCAGTGTGTGTCTGAGGGCCCGGGGGCCAGTGTGACCAGTGTGTGTCTGAGGGCCCGGGGGCCAGTGTGTGTCTTAGGCCAGGGCCTGGGGGCCAGTGTGTGTCTTAGGCCCAGGGCCTGGGGGCCAGTGTGTGTCTTAGGGCCCGGGGGCCAGTGTGACCAGTGTGTGTCTTAGGGCCCAGGGGCCTGGGGGCCAGTGTGTGTCTGAGGGCCCGGGGGCCAGTGTGTGTCTTAGGGCCCGGGGGCCAGTGTGCGTCTTAGGGCCCGGGGGCCAGTGTGTGTCTTAGGGCCCGGGGGCCTGGGGGCCAGTGTGTGTCTGAGGGCCCGGGGGCCTGGGGGCCAGTGTGTGTCTGAGGGCCCGGGGGCCAGTGTGGCCAGTGTGTGTCTGAGGGCCCGGGGGCCAGTGTGACCAGTGTGTGTCTGAGGGCCCGGGGGCCAGTGTGACCAGTGTGTGTCTGAGGGCCTGGGGGCCAGTGTGTGTCTTAGGGCCCAGGGGCCAGTGTGTGTCTTAGGGCCCAGGGGCCAGTGTGTGTCTTAGGGCCCGGGGGCCAGTGTGAACAGCCATCGTAGAATAACCCCACCCCTCGACCATGCTGATGCTCAAGCTGATGGCACACGCTGGAAACTATGGAGATGGGAATCGCGGAAATGGCGGCCAGCGACAGGCTGGAGGAGGGAGCGAGCAGGCGGGTCATTTCTCTGATTTGATTCAGCAGCAGATCTTATTTTCATAAGAAAGCAGGAAAGGGATAACAACATGAGCCGAGCTGATTACACGCAAGGAAATGCTAAAAATAAAAAATGGGAGACTGACGGGTGGTGACCGCCCCCTGACCCAGCCAGTTCGTCCAGCCATTTCTCCCCCTCTCCTCTCAAACAAATAAAACTACCCAGAATCCTCAGCTTAAAATCTTTACACAAAAAAACACCCTTCACCTGAAAAAACTGAAAATAGGAAACGGAATGTATTCACAAATAAAGGGGAAAAAACGCACGACCCCCCAGGAACAAAACAGACCTCCCTGATCCAACACCACAGACACCATTACATTACATTACAGGCATTTGGCAGACACCCCCACCAACACACAGATACCCCCTCCAACAGCACCACAGACACCCCCTCCAACAGCACCACAGACACCCCTCCAACGCACACAGACACCCTCCAACAGCACCACAGACACCCCACCACACACCACAGACACCCCCTCCAACAGCACCACAGACACCCCCACCAACAGCACCACAGACACCCCCACCAACAGCACCACAGACACCCCCACCAACACCACAGATACCCCCACCAACAGCACCACAGACACTCCCACCAACAGCACCACAGACAGTCCACTGGCATTGCCTGAGACAGATCTGGTCTGGTCAGACAAAGCACTAGAAAACCACCTACTTCTTCACCGTTTTTTTGCCCAGCACAGCTGTGCCGATTTCAATATCTAGCCTAAATAATTCCTCGGCAGGCGTGCCATTTCCCAGCGGCGGGGCCGTTTCCCCGTGAGCGCCTTCCCGCTAACCAAAACGGCCCTCAAGTAATAATCCCAGGCACTTAACAGCAAACACAGCAGATCTAGAGCCCAGCAACAGGCACCAGCCTCCGACGACGGGTTCAAGGCTAGCTCTCTTTCTCCCTGCAGAACACGCCGCTTTCTGCACTTGAGAAAACACACAGAGGCAAAAAAAAAAAAAGCTTTTCCCCCCCAAATGGACTCAATTATTTTACTGGACGGCTCTCTGTTCAACACACGGACTACAGTGTGAGCGTCACACGAAGTAATACAGCTCTCACTCCAACCGGAGAACACATACAGAAAGGCCTATGACAGGGTTCTAGGTAAGGTAGAACACACGCAGAAAGGCCTATGACAGGGTTCTAGGTAAGGTAGAACACACGCAGAAAGGCCTATGACAGGGTTCTAGGTAAGGTAAACACAGAGAAAGGCCTATGACAGTCGTAGTAGAACACAGAGAAAGGCCTATGACAGGGTTCTAGGTAAGGTAGAACACACGCAGAAAGGCCTATGACAGGGTTCTAGGTAAGGTAGAACACACGCAGAAAGGCCTATGACAGGGTTCTAGGTAAGGTAGAACACACGCAGAAAGGCCTATGACAGGGTTCTAGGTAAGGTAGAACACACGCAGAAAGGCCTATGACAGGGTTCTAGGTAAGGTAGAACACACGCAGAAAGGCCTATGACAGGGTTCTAGGTAAGGTAGAACACACGCAGAAAGGCCTATGACCAGGTTCTCAGGTATTCTCAGGTATTCGCAGAAAGCACTAGCTGTTGTTACGGTGATGTGCTTTCTACAGCACGGTCGACGTTCGCGGTCATGGAAGCACGCACTGAAAGATAAGGGGTCAGGCTACGCGTGCGTAACCGTGGTAACAGCAGAAACAGGCGCGAGCGCCCAGCTGCAGCAATAAGCCAAGCAGCCCATTCCTGTAAAATAAAAAAAATTCCATCTTTACCGATGAAGCAGCACAGATCTCCATTCTGTTTGCTCCCCCCCCCCCCATTTAAACCTCCCGCTTATTTGTTCCAAGTCTGGCTATATGCTTGGTCGCTGGCGACGTCTAATGTGTCCCAATTAAGCGTGTAGAACACGTCATGCTACGACGCTAAAACACAGTCTCATTCTCTCAGAAAAGAATCGTCAAACAAAACAAGCCAGTTAGTATTGGCTACTTGATCTACTGACGTGCACATCTTAGGCTCGGACTTGGGCTTAGACTTTACAGGGCCTTGCAACGGTAAGGAGCCTAAGAGCTGGTTGGCTGCAAATCATATTGGAAGAAAACATCCTGGGAAAAATGAGCTCCCTGTTACATCACAGGCATTTAGCAGACGCTCTTATTCAGAGCGACTTTACACAACTCTTTACATAGTGTTTACATTGCATCCATTTACACAGCTGGATAGAAACTGAAGCAGTGCAGGTAAAGTACCTTGCTCAAGGGTACAACGGCAGTGTCCTACCCGGGAATCGAACCGGTGACCTTCAGCTCACAAGACCAGTTCCCTAACCGTTACGCTACGCTGCCGCAACACGCGCTGGTGTGCTGCACACATTCAGGGACCGAGCGCACGGCACGACGCGACTCAACCCGATGAATGACGCACGCCCACTTTCCCAGCAGGAGTCATGCGGGCAGGATACCAGAGGGGGGCGCTCCTACTGTTCTCTGCCAGGTAACCAATCAAAGAAGAGCGTGTGAAAAAAAGCACGCTATGCCCACCCAAAATGGCCTGTCGAGCTCACCGCAGATTTTCTTTTTTTAAAAAGTCCTGTAATTTCTTCTCTTTAAAAAAACCCAAAAGAATAAAAGCCTTATCGACGCACGGTTTTGGTGGACCTGGCGGAGCGAGAGGAAACCGGCGGAACTCGGGGAGTAATTGGGGGCCATTAGCGCTCGGCTCACCCCGGGAGTAACGGAGCGCGTGGGAAGGAGCCGACCCCCCCCCCGCCGACCGACTCGTTCACAGATGAACCTGTTGACGCCGACGCGACGACTACCGCTCGGTCGCCGCCGAGAGCGTTCAGACGGAGCCGGGCCGCGGGGCGGAGCCCGTTCCGCAGGGCGCGCTCTCCGACGGGCCTCCTCAGGCCGGGAGCGGACGCGCCCCGCGCGGCTTTGCGATCGGTCGGTCCGTCTCCGCGTCTGCTGCTGAGGCGTGACTCACCGTTCCGAAAATTCCTCATTTTTAAATGAGGTTTTTATTTTCTTTTTTGTTTTTCCCACGCGCCCGAGGTTACCGAGGCGACCCGCGACTCGAACGCGAGGCGTAGGCGGCCATAACGGAGGACATTTTCAAAAACGAATTTACCGAATCTGAAATGGCGGAGGTGCACCTCCCGCTGGTCGTTTCACCGTTAGCGTTAGCTGTGCCCTCGGCACGCCAGACCACGGGGGCAGGTTGACGAACAAGAAAACGATGTTTCTGGCTTACTGCTCAAATTGACTTCCCATTCTGATACAAAACGGCTTCCATTTTGTCCTTCGTCGAAGCTGAGAATAACTCCCTCCTCTGCTGCAATGATCCTGTCAGAATGGACCACATTCCCACCCACAGAGTGACCCATACGACATACCAGCCTCTTCACCAAAATCACCTTCAAATAGTATTCAAAATATTACATAATACTATCCCTCTGCAGCACAAAAGTTGGGTGAATACACGCAACTCTGAAGCTGCCTGGCTGTAAAATACATTTCATAAATTCCAAAAGCCGGGACACATTTTTTTTCCTTCTAAGGGTTAGTTCGCAACAGTGGAATTAACCAACTTTTTAAGAACGATGAATATTTAAAGCTACTTTACGGCAGGCAGTTTGGGAGGCCAACGCGAATATTCATCACCGTCAGGCTCGGCGGTGGACGGGCCAAACAATTTACCGGCTTAATTAATGCCTGATTAACTGCAGCGGGGGAGCCTCCCAAACCCAATGAATAATTAGCGGGGGGGGGGGGGGGGTAAAGGACCTCGCTTTCCTCTCCGAGATGATAAAGCAGACTCTAAAACCCCCAGATCCTTAAAAGCATCGGGACCAACGTTGAGAAACGGGCTTCGTTTTACAAATCCCCACTTTAACACAACTACCTAAATGGAGAATGGCGGTTCGCTAAGCTACATCATTTATTTTTTCTTTAAAAAGGTCAATAAGCGTTTTTAAAGACTCAGCTTGTCCGACCAAACAGCTCATTAGACTTTGGGCCTTCAGCAAGAAAGCTCTTATCTCGAGCATGTTACTCGACGTACACCCTTCTAGACGCATTTAAACGGATGGATATTTCCTGAAGATACTCAGGTTAAGTACCTCGCTCAGGGGGGGGGACGGCAGCGCTCCACCTGGGGCTCGAACCTCCAGCCTTGAAATTACAAGCCCTGCTCCCCAACCGCCACGCAACGCCGCTGCCAAACACTTCGTCGGCACAGAGCAACATGTGGTGCGGTTTGTGTTGCATTTTACTTTCCGCGTGGAGATTCTGGGCCCCTTTACGGCACACGTTGCTAGCAGGGACCACGGCAGGCCTAACACTGCAAAGCCACCTTTATACGGCTACGATAACCGCCATCGAACGGACGAGGACTATAGACGTCCACCAACTCTGACCTTCTACACAACTCCTCTGTGTTTCTGGGCAATGTGTGATGAAGGAGACTCTGAAGCGCAGGACATTTCAGCGTTGGTGCACGTGGGGTCGTCGACTAAAACTTTGTTCCCGCGAAAACCTCCGTTCATCCACAGGGACGAACTCGTTGCTTTTGATCGCTGTGAGAGGCGAGGAGGAGAAAGTGCAGTAACAAAAACGGGCCTGCTGCTTTTCCCAATTTCCTTTAAAGTTTCAGACACTTTATTTGATGTTGTCTCCAATCAGACAAAGGGAGTCGTGCCTGCTTCCTGTTAGAGACACAGGCCACGAGGAGGCTGATCATTCTGCTTCCTGTTAGAGAGACAGGCCCTGAGGAGGCTGTTCACTCTGCTTCCTGTTAAAGACGCAGGCCCTGAGGAGGCTGTTCACTCTGCTTCCTGTTAGAGACACAGCCCATGAGGAGGCTGTTCACTCTGCTTCCTGTTAGAGAGACAGGCCACAGTGTGGCTGTTCACTCTGCTTCCTGTTAGAGACACAGCCCACGGTGTGGCTGTTCACTCTGCTTCCTGTTAGAGACACAGGCCATGAGGAGGCTGTTCACTCTGCTTCCTGTTAGATACACAGGCCACGGTGTGGCTGTTCACTCTGCTTCCTGTTAGAGACACAGCCCACGGTGTGGCTGTTCATTCTGCTTCCTGTTAGAGACACAGCCCACGGTGTGGCTGTTCATTCTGCTTCCTGTTAGAGACACATGCCACGGTGTGGCTGTTCACTCTGCTTCCTGTTAGAGACACAGGCCATGAGGAGGCTGTTCACTCTGCTTCCTGTTAAAGACACAGGCCATGAGGAGGCTGTTCATTCTGCTTCCTGTCAGAGACAAAGGCCAAGGTGCGGCTGTTCATTCTGCTTCCTGTTAGATACACAGGCCACAGTGTGGCTGTTCACTCTGCTTCCTGTTAGATACACAGGCCACGGTGTGGCTGTTCACTCTGCTTCCTGTTAGATACACAGGCCACGGTGTGGCTGTTCACTCTGCTTCCTGTTAGAGACACAGCCCATGAGGAGGCTGTTCACTCTGCTTCCTGTTAGAGACACAGGCCATGAGGAGGCTGTTCACTCGCTTCCTGTTGAGACACAGCCCATGAGGAGGCTTTCATTCTGCTTCCTGTTAGAGACACAGGCCATGAGAGGCTGTTCACCTGCTTCCTGTAGAGACAGGCCCAGTGTGGCTGTTCACTCTGCTTCCTGCAGAGACACAGCCCACGACGAGGCTTTTCATTCTGCTTCCTGTTAGAGTACACAGGCACAGTGTGGCTGTTCACTCTGCTTCCTGTAGAGACACAGGCATGAGGAGGCTGTTCACTCTGCTTCCTGTCAGAGACACAGCCATGAGGAGGCTGTTCACTCTGCTTCCTGTCAGAGACACAGCATGAGGAGGCTGTTCACTCTGCTTCCTGTTAGTGCTGGGTGTCGACTAAACACTTTGTTCCCGCGAAACTCCGCTCATCCGCGGACGAACTGTTGCTTTTGATCGCTGTGAGAGGCGAGACGAGAAAGTGCAGTAACAAAAACGGGCCTGCTGCTTTTCCCAATTTCCTTTAAAGTTTCAGACACTTTATTTGATGTCGTCTCCAATCAGACCAAGGGAGTCGTGCCTGCTTCCTGTTAGAGAGACAGGCCACAGTGTGGCTGTTCACTCTGCTTCCTGTTAAGAGACACAGCCCATGAGGAGGCTGTTCACTCTGCTTCCTGTCAGAGACACAGGCCATGAGGAGGCTGTTCACTCTGCTTCCTGTTAGAGACACAGCCCATGAGGAGGCTGTTCACTCTGCTTCCTGTTAGAGAGACAGGCCACAGTGTGGCTGTTCACTCTGCTTCCTGTTAGAGACACAGCCACGTGTGGCTGTTCCTCTGCTTCCTGTTAAAGACACAGGCCATGAGGAGGCTGTTCATTCTGCTTCCTGTTAGATACACAGGCCACAGTGTGGCTGTTCACTCTGCTTCCTGTTAGAGACACAGCCCACGGTGTGGCTGTTCATTCTGCTTCCTGTTAGATACACAGGCCACGGTGTGGCTGTTTTTCTGCTTCTGTTAGAGACCAGCACGTGTGGCTGTTCACTCTGCTTCCTGTTAGAGACACAGGCCATGAGGAGGCTGTTCACTCTGCTTCCCGTTAAGACACAGGCCAGAGGAGGCTGTTCATTCTGCTTCCTGTCAGAGACAAAGGCCAAGGTGCGGCTGTTCATTCTGCTTCCTGTTAGATACACAGGCCACAGTGTGGCTGTTCACTCTGCTTCCTGTTAGATACACAGGCCACGGTGTGGCTGTTCACTCTGCTTCCTGTTAGATACACAGGCCACGGTGTGGCTGTTCACTCTGCTTCCTGTTAGAGACACAGCCCATGAGGAGGCTGTTCACTCTGCTTCCTGTTAGAGACACAGGCCATGAGGAGGCTGTTCACTCTGCTTCCTGTTAGAGACACAGCCCATGAGGAGGCTGTTCATTCTGCTTCCTGTTAGAGACACAGGCCATGAGGAGGCTGTTCACTCTGCTTCCTGTTAGAGACACAGGCCACAGTGTGGCTGTTCACTCTGCTTCCTGTCAGAGACACAGCCCACGACGAGGCTTTTCATTCTGCTTCCTGTTAGAGACACAGGCCACAGTGTGGCTGTTCACTCTGCTTCCTGTTAGAGACACAGGCCATGAGGAGGCTGTTCACTCTGCTTCCTGTCAGAGACACAGGCCATGAGGAGGCTGTTCACTCTGCTTCCTGTCAGAGACACAGGCCATGAGGAGGCTGTTCACTCTGCTTCCTGTTAGAGACACAGCCCATGAGGAGGCTGTTCACTCTGCTTCCTGTTAGAGACACAGCCCATGAGGAGGCTGTTCACTCTGCTTCCTGTTAGAGACACAGGCCACGGTGTGGCTGTTCACTCTGCTTCCTGTTAGAGACACAGGCCATGAGGAGGCTGTTCACTCTGCTTCCTGTCAGAGACACAGGCCATGAGGAGGCTGTTCACTCTGCTTCCTGTCAGAGACACAGGCCATGAGGAGGCTGTTCACTCTGCTTCCTGTTAGAGACACAGCCCACGGTGTGGCTGTTCACTCTGCTTCCTGTTAGAGACACAGCCCACGGTGTAGTTGTGGGTGGCAGATGGACGAGCGCTTCCGTGAACCTCAGTGGGCACATGGCGTTGGTAACAGCAGACTGGACGATTTCCTTATACGTTATAAACACAGAAGGGAAATGAACCAGGACAGGCCGAGCCAGACCAGGCACCCAGAGCAGGGACATTGACCCTCCTGTTGGGTCATGCCGCGTGTTGCTACTTTCAGAGACAGAGCTGCACTCCCCAAAATCCTCAAATATCTGAGGAGAACCCTCCCCCCCAGCCCCACCCACCCTCCAGCAAAAAAACAAAAAGTTATTAAAAATTTTTTTTAATGAATCTGATGTCACCACCTCGCAGGCTGCCTCTCCTCTGAGAATGCAAGGGAACTCCCAACGGGAATCCTCAAAGGGAACTCCCAAAGCGAACGCGTCTCTCCGAACACCAGCGTTTGGAGCCGGCCGCCGGCCTCTCTACGTGAGGGCCGTTGCTTGTTCCAACAACACGGCCTTCCCCCCCAGAATGCACTGCTGTTTTCTCTCTGCTCCATCTGTTGTGTTAATTCTGCATATGCTTTGGCAGCACACACGCGCACATCCAGCCACGCCAGCGAAGCCGAGTTAATTAAGAGACGAAGCGCTCGTAATTAATAATCACCGGTGGCTGAAAATGGCATTTCCATAACGCCCTCAGTCAGGCGCCAGGGCGGTGGAGGTCCCGAGAGGTAACAACTCGAGCGAAACACGCCCCCCGGTGGGTAAAAGTACCACGCCGCTCACTGCTGTAGTCGCCAGTCCTAACAAGCGTTTAACATACACTGATTTTTACTTGGCCCAAAAAGATCCTCCCCTGTCCAAAAACATATTTTTTTTTGCATTTAACTCAGACTGGTAGTATTCCAATCGGGTACTCCGTACAGGAGAAACTAGCACTGAACTTAGGGATGTCAACTTCTGCACGGACTGTGTCGCTGCAGCTTTTAGATCATGTTTGATCATTTCGGCTACGATTTTCACAGAAACGATTGGAAACTTACCTAACCTAACGTTAAGGTAAGTTGGTCGATTATAGTTATAGTTATGAAGTTAAAGCTACACTAAACAAAATTCCACAATCCACCCCCCTCCGCACACACACATCCGCACACACAAACACACGGAAACACAGACACACACACATACGGACGGACGCAAGGACACGCACACACGGACACGTGCGCGGAGTAGGAGAGGGAAAGACGGCAATGTTCATACCTCTTGCAGGCTTATCCCTTCCTTCTGCATGTAGTACTGCTTCTTAAACTCATAGTAGGCGTTATACTGGTGCCAGGACTGAAGGAACTCAAACCTGCAAGGGGGGGGGGGGGAGGAGAGGGGCGGAGCGTGAGAGGAAAGGAAGAGAGGGGCGGAGCGTGAGAGGGGACAACGGGAGGGAGGCATATCCCCACCCAGGAATCAAACCCGCAACCCTGTATGGCCACCAGAGGTGGAAAATCCAGGTCCAGAAAACAAAAATTCCTCCCCACTATTCTGTTACAGTCACCGGGATTTGATAATCAGCACAATTCTTCAGTCAGGAGGTAGAATTAATTAGTGAAATCAGCTGGGCTGAGTTCATGGGTGGAAGAAACACACGGCAGGACTTTTACTTTCTGACCCCTGGACTTTCCACCTACCTTCTAATCGCTTAAAGACCACATAAAACCAAAACCATCATTTTAAGCTTTAGGGGGCGGAGCCTCAGCAGCAGCAGACACTGGCTCAGTGCTTTAGGGGGCGGAGCCTCAGCAGCAGCAGACACTGGTTCAGTGCTTTAGGGGGCGGAGCCTCGGCAGCAGCAGACACTGGTTCAGTGCTTTAGGGGGCGGAGCCTCGACAGCAGCAGACAC
>NC_057946.1:39386139-39451139 GCF_018555375.3 Anguilla rostrata | reverse complement strand
ACACGTAGGGTGGTGTGGGTTGGGGGTGTCCGGGGATGCGTGGGGGGGGGGGGGGTTGTTTTTTACGTGGTAAAGTTCTCTACATTGAAACGCCCAGCCCGCCACAAGTTCACACTTGGAGCCAGAGAGAGAGACATTACACTACAGGCATTTAGCAGACGCTCTTATCCACTGTATCCAATTATACAGTTGGATATATACTGGAGCAAAGCAGGTTAAGCACCTTGCTCAAGGGTACAACGGCAGTGTCCAACCCGAGGGAATCAAACCTGCAACCTTCAGGTTACAAGACCAGCTCCTTCGCCATTATACTACACTGCCTAAGAGAGACATGCACGTGTTTAAGATTCCTCACAGCCGTGGAGAGGGAGAGAGTCTAAGAGAGACACGCAGGCAAGGCTGCTTACATTTCTTCCACAAACCTCAGTCTGGGGGGGGGGGGGGGCTGTCAAGGGAAAGTTACCAAGGACAGCCAGGTGCGACTCAAGGCCTCCGTGTGAATTTCAGAGTGAGCGAAGGTAACGGCCCTCAGGGAAGCGCGGAACCGAATGCAGCTACCTTCACGAACGCAAGCCCGCGCGGGGCCGACGTCAGCGCCACGGTCGCTCACTCACCCCCGCAGCCACGGCAACAGGGAACACAGGGACCGCGCGCCAGCCCGGGATCCTTCAATCGCGTTCGCCGACGACATCGTTTTGACAGAAACAAAGAGCGCGGAAAACACGTAAAAGTGCAAACGAGTTCGGCTGCTGGGCCCGTGGCGTCCTTCCAGTTCCCCCGGCTACAGCAGTAAACCTAGCGCTTTATTAAGCTAATTAACACGATCGATTCACCTCTACATCACCCCACCTCAATTCCCAACGCCGTTTATCAGCTCCCAATCTCCTCCCCCCTTCCCACTGACTCGTCCCAGCCCAATTTCAGAAAGCCGTTTCCTTCATTTCGTTCTTCATCACACGCCGACTGCTCTCCACCGACCTCAAAGAGCCTCACGACCATGATGTCACAATGCTACAGCCTCCTGACTGTTCTAAGGTGACCTTATAGCAGAGGAAGCGAGTGAAGTCACAGTGGACCGGTCACTGTGACCTCACAAAGGCAGATTTCTGTCATAATGCTGCTGTTCTCTGGCGACTGTTCTCTGAATGGATGTGCTTCAGTGAACTCACGAAGACATGCAGAGCGGAGTCACAATGCCGCCTTCCGTTTGACCTTTGACCTCACAGCAGTGTACAGTCTGCAGTCCGTAATACTAATGCTGAGTCAGGTGTTCTTCTGTTCTGGAGCAGTACAACTGCACAACCAATTAAAATAGCCTCACGACTCAAAAAGGTTATGACAGGACCGGTAACCAAGCTTCACATTTGAGCACAGAGAATTATGGGACGAAAGTAAAATGAATCAACAAGCGTGTACAGAGGTAATATTTTATCAGGGGAAAAAAAATATGTATATACACACCGACCATCTTCACTGGGCTACCCTCTCAACCAAAGCACAGTCCGACATGCATTTTCTAAGAAGGGGGATGATTCAAACTGATCCCCCACTAAGGTGAGCATCATTCTCATTCTACTCCGCTGCCCGACATGCGCCAAGGGCGCTGCTGCTCTAACCCAGCGCCTCACTCTCCCGGCATTGCTGCTCTAACCCAGCGCCTCACTCTCCCGGCTTCGCTGCTCTAACCCAGCGCCTCACTCTCCCGGCTTCGCTGCTCTAACCCAGCGCCTCACTCTCCCGGCTTCGCTGCTCTAACCCAGCGCCTCATTCTCCCGGCTTCGCTGCTCTAACCCAGCGCCCTCTCACCTTCTCCCGGCTTCGCTGCTCTAACCCAGCGCCTCATTCTCCCGGCTTCGCTGCTCTAACCCAGCCCTCATTCCCCGGCTTCGCTGCTCTAACCCAGCGCCTCACTCTCCCGGCTTCGCTGCTCTAACCCAGCGCCTCACTCTCCCGGCTTCGCTGCTCTAACCCAGCGCCTCATTCTCCCAGCTTCGCTGCTCTAACCCAGCGCCTCATTCTCCCGGCTTCGCTGCTCTAACCCAGCGCCTCACTCTCCCGGCTTCGCTGCTCTAACCCAGCGCCTCATTCTCCCGGCTTCGCTGCTCATAACCCAGCGCCTCACTCCCTCTCCGGCTTCGCTGCTCTAACCCAGCGCCTCACTCTCCCGGCTTCGCTGCTCTAACCCAGCGCCTCACTCTCCGCTCCCGGCGCTTCGCTGCTCTAACCCAGCGCCTCATTCTCCCGGCTTCGCTGCTCTAACCCAGCGCCTCATTCTCCCGCCTTCACTGCCCTAACCCAGCACCTCATACTCCCGCCTTCGCTGCTCTAACCCAGCGCCTCATTCTCCCAGCTTCGCTGCTCTAACCCAGCGCCTCATTCTCCCAGCTTCGCTGCTCTAACCCATCGCCTCATTCTCCCGGCATTGCTGCTCTAACCCAGCGCTTCATTCTACCAGCTTCGCTGCTGTAACCCAGCGCCTCATTCTCCGGGCCCCTCAGAGCCCTGGCCCGAGGGCAGCACAGTCAGCAGAGCTCCAGAGAGCTGCTTATCTGCACCGGGCACCGGGAGCCAGCTCGGCGCGTTTCGGTGGTCGTCCCCCGCCGAGAGGAAGGGAGCGTACTCACGGTCCGCGGCGTACTCCGGCTGAGCGGCCATCGCCGCCGTCGTCGCCGCTGCCGCCATCTCCGCGGTCGCCTCCGCCTGTTCCGCGGCCGCCGCGGCGGCTGCCGCCCCGTTGTTCTCCAGGCGGGCCTTCCGGACCAGCTCGGCCAGCGGGTGATCCGGGTCCATCACCTGCAGCGGCTGCGACACAAACACGCCGTCTCAGTCTTTAACGCTGCAGCACCCAGCAGCCCAAACCCCACACACCGTCTCAGTCTTTAACGCTGCGGCACCCAGCAGCCCAAACCCCACACGCCGTCTCAGTCTTTAACGCTGCGGCACCCAGCAGCCCAAACCCCACACGCCGTCTCAGTCTTTAACGCTGCGGCACCCAGCAGCCCAAACCCCACACACCGTCTCAGTCTTTAACGCTGCGGCACCCAGCAGCCCAAACCCCACACGCCGTCTCAGTCTTTACCGCTGCGGCACCCAGCAACCCAAACCCCACACGCCGTCTCAGTCTTTACCGCTGCGGCACCCAGCAACCCAAACCCCACACGCCGTCTTAAGGCTAATTTATGCTTCGGAGACAAAGTGTCGTACAACAAAGTGTTGGCCGACAGAACTTTGTCGCACAACGTTTTGCATTTATAGTTCAGCGACAGTGTGCTTTGTTACTATAGCAACCACACGGCAAGCCCAGCAGAGGTTTGTTTACATTCCACGAAAAATGGCGGCGCCACTAACGTTACACGATGAAATCTTGGATATTTTGGAGGAGGAGGAGATTTTAAATTTAGTTTAGTTGAGACGAAGAAGGGAGAGGAGAAGAAGGTGGTCGGTACACCCACTCAACAGAACAAGGGATATTGAGGGCGAATACTTGCTTGTCCAGCAAACCCGTCCATTTTGCTAGCTAGCCATCTTCATTCATAAAAAACAAATACGTAGTAAACTAGCAACATCGCCATGGCAACCTTTTTGCCTTCGTTTCAGCCATCCAATCACAGCTGCGCGTCACTTAAGACGGCGTCTGCAACCTTACAAAAATCAGCAGGTACACGAAACCCGTCGCCGACGCTCGAAAAAGTGTCGGCTTGACGTCAAAACTATCGAATTTGCATCATTTTTGTCCCGCGGCATGTCGCACGACACTTATGCTGTCTCCGAAGCATAAATTAGCCTTTAGTCTATATCGCCGCGGCACCCAGCAGCCCAAGCCTCACAGCCAGGAGGTTCTCCGCCCGTCGCTGAAGCGTGCCGCGCTTGCGCGCGTCGCGTTTAACGGCCTCTACCGCGGGGAGGGAGTGGCGGGTGGGCGGGATCTGACCTGGGGCATCCTGACGAGGGCGCGGCACGCGGCGCTTGCATTTCGCCTGAAATGAACATCTGATTTACCGCAGCTACAGCTAATCACGCTATCGGCGAATGGGACCGCTTACTGACCGCATTCTGCGTATGAAGCAGAGCTTCACAGGCGAAGTTAAAAAGACTCCCGTTCGCTGGATGTGGGGAAACTGATAGCGAAAGAGTGGAACCAGCACTGCGCCCAACAAGAGGCGTTCCGATATCCCGGCTGTGGAGCGAAATGATCCGAACGCGAGACACACAAGTGTAACGCTTGCTGCAAGGAGCTTTCCGGGATGGAAAGGGAAGAAGAAGATTTTTTTATTTTTTTTAAACCTTCAAGCACTTCTTCACTTACTGTCACTTCAGTTGCGGATGTTATCTCAATCATTCCCCACTGCTGCGCGTGAGATTTATCGTTTCGTTTAATAAATGAAAAACACCCTTGAAAAACACTCTTCTTCTAAAGAAGTTTTCCAGCGATATTTAATGACTTTGTTGTGACTGCTCTGTGACTTTTAAGCAGTATTTTCCATGGCAAACACCAGGCCCTAATTACCGCACGACTGCTTAATCTGTACCGTTTGATGACTCCTGGAAATAGTGGGACCCTTGTGGCGTTCTCGGTGCATCTTGGGAGGCTTATACCCGCGTCTCCGTTTGGCTTCAGTCTTGATTTACGGCTCAGAGAAATTCTAAAATCAACCCTGGTTAATTGGGTGAACTTTAGTAGACTGAACGGAATGCATAATCAGCCAGGCTTACAGCATCTCTGGCCCGTTGTTTGTGCGATCCTCCCTTAAACGCATAAGCGTTAAGGAGAGAGGCGCACCTTACGATGACTCGCATAGATCACACGCGTACTGCGTTCCCAGCCCTGCGTACCCGTTTGATACATACGGTGCATGTTTCTGGGGCAGAAAGCATCGTATGCACCAGCACATAGTCGCAAAAGGCTTAGAAAATCTGGCCCAAAGAACTCTGCGATATTATAAACTTACTATTAGCATTAGACCTTTTTGAGCCACATCTACTATAAACCGGCGTATTGCCTTCACATGGCTCTGCTGGTTAGCTTGACCTTGCCAGTTCACATTGCCAGCTTACTGTCACCCAGGCAGCCGATCCAGCAGCTCCCGCGAAACCCTGACTGAAAACACACAAGAATGGTTTTCTCGGGTGTCTGCTAAATTTGGGCTATTTTTCTCCATTTGTCTCCAGGAGTAGCTGATCATTTGGGGGCTTCCATCAGCCTTTAAAATAAAAAAATAAAAAAAAGAAGAACGAGAGCAAAATCTGATCTGCGTGAAACAGTAAAAACTGACCGATTGAAGTTTATCTTGAGCCACAACAAAAAGAAACAAAAGAACTTTGTAGTGCACCCCTTTGATTCAAGGACCCAAAAATGACTGGAATGTATTACCCAGCTGAACGTGTGGTGCTTTTGAACGCTTCACATATTAAGACAGTCTGCTAGTCATCCAGCAATATCCACACTGCTCAAATACTTATTCGTTTACATGTTAAAGGGTGAGTTTACTTAAAACAAGCACGTAACCGTCCAGACCTACGGCGCAACTCACTTCCGCAGACACATTTTAGCTGGCACCACCTGCGCATGCATCCCACAAAACGTCCCTCAAAAGTCATCCATGAGTGAGTGAGTGAGTGACCACAATTTGCCACGCATAGCCCACGGCAGCAGTTCTTGCACACCGTGGGAAAAATGTTACCCCAGGCCTACATCAATACACAACAGCAGTGTATATGTGTGTATGTGTGGGTGGGGGTGGGGGCATAAAACTTTTCTAGGCACTGTATCAGCAAGTTCCTGATTTAAAAGATAAAATGCAATCACAGTTCTCCATTCCAGCAGAGAGATATGGATTTGAAGGGGCGTTCTATTTAAACCGTTCTCTAGAGCAAGTTTCACGCATCAGAACAATGGGGGCCTTATGGTCTGTGCTCGGTTGTCCTGGAAATATGAAGTGATTTATATCGCAGAGACAAAATTTAGCACAGCCTGTTTTCATGGGTTTAAACTGTCAAGTTTGCTGGATGAGCATAGTTTGAGTCAACTGAACAGGAATTTTCAGAGAAAAAAAAAATCAGTAAATTTTACCTTGAATAATTCTAATTTCTGAAAATAATACAATAAAGATGAATGACAACACACTACAGAACTGTTTGCCAATGGCACTAAGTGAGTAGCTGACATATGCGAAAAATAAGTGGGGGGAGTGGGGGACCAACCTTGATAATCTCCTGAAGGTGGGAACTTTTCTTGGATGCAAACAGGCTGGGGTGGAGGTAATTTCCATCGTTGTCGTCGTCGTCCGAATCATCCGACCCGGATTCTGCAGAGCACAGTTAGTTACCAGAAAATTATGGTTTTTTTTTTTTCTCTCAACTTCAAGATGAAAAACTTTTAAAGTGGCTGGACCATTATCTCTAATTAGACCGACACAAAAAGGTCAGCCTGACATAAAAAAATATATTTTCTTTAAAAATAAATAAATAAATAAATAAAAAATAGAATAACCTCTATCGCTTCTGAGGAAGGTGCTGAGTGAGCAGAACAAAAGTGTTGTAGAAATAGGACAGATAGACTGCTG
Source organism: Anguilla rostrata (assembly GCF_018555375.3). NCBI lineage: Eukaryota > Metazoa > Chordata > Actinopteri > Anguilliformes > Anguillidae > Anguilla > Anguilla rostrata. The sequence goes on along the minus strand of NC_057946.1, from coordinate 39,444,576 downwards.
CTAAATATTAATACCACAAATCAAATATGTATGATCTCCTCTGACCCCATTAGATGTTCGTTCTTTCTCCGGATTTCCTTTTGGGATAACGTTACAGATATATCTGGGCAAAGATAGGTCACCTGTCGAGCAGTACTTTCTTTAGGTACAATGCAAATTGTAACCTTGTTAGGTTAACATGACACTTACTGATTATAAATGGGCTTCAAGCCCTTGTGTGTGCTAAGGCATTTTAGCATTCCTGTACCGAACACCAATGTTCTTCACTTCCGTACCTGACTCTGGACAAGGGCACTTGCTAAGTGATTACAATAGCGTGAAGCTAGATAAGAGCTAATCAGGCTAATATCACTTCTATGCGTTACGTGTTTGTGTCAAATCACTTCCACAGTTCTGGGACAAGGGCTCATGCAAATCCACTCATGCAAATGAGGAGCAGCTTTTGACCAATGGGGCGGCGGGGCGCTGACCGTCCTGCTTGCTCTCGGACACGGGCGCGTAGCGGCCCTCCTTCATGGTGCGCAGGATGTGCCTGTAGTACGGGTTCAGGTAGTGGTCGAAGCGCAGGAAGTCGAACTGAGAGTTCCTGCACTGCTTGGCCTTCAGCACGATCTCGAACTGCGCCCCCTGCTTGCACACGAAGTTGGCGGTCCTCTCGATGATGGCGTGCATCTTTGTGGTGGCGGGCTGAGCGGGGCCGAGGAGACAGAGAGCAGGTCAGGGGAGGAGCTGCACAACGGCAGCCCTGTTTTTCATTCCTGCTCTTTTTTTTTATGTGACCCATTTTTTATTTTTCTTTATTTAAATTTTTTTTTATTTAGGGGTTAGACAAAGTCAAGCCACTACACAATACAAATGGGGCAGAAAATGGGGCAGAGATGACAAAAAAAACTCAAATACTAGCGGCGAAGAAATAGATACAAAAAAATTTTAATAAAAAAAAAAACACTCACACTTTAAAGACGCAAATGATAGTATCTCATTCTTGACAGGATTGAAAGCTGGCCTTGGAAAGCATGCATGGGAAATTTTAAATAAAAAATAAAATTAATAAATAAATGAGAACCTCACTTTCCATTTATTCCCAGATGTAAAATGGCCGATCATAACTGCATGTCCTGTGCCAGCTTAAAGAAGGAGCGCTGGCACACGCTATCAGAGTAAAAACCACGCGGCACCCCTGGTGGGAGGCACTCGCAGGGCGGAGTCACGCAAAACCATGGCGACGCTCCAGGCGGCAGCTGTCACCGGCCCACTCTACACCGGGGCTTGTCACTTTTCTGTTTGACAATCAGCCTTGTTCATATCTCGAGAAAATGTAACAGGGATTCCAACAGGGATTACAACTTGATCCTATTGGTTGCCTGGGGGAAATAAGGAGCCCAGCTGTGCTCTGGGCTCGCCCATGCTGTTCCCATGGCAGCACTCGACCTCATAGGGAGCCATAAACAACAAGCCATGTTATCGTTTTGTCTGGGAGGGTACACGTAAGTAGCCTAACACACAAAGTTCATGTGTGGGTCACGCGTGTCTGTGCAGACCCCTCCAAATGGAGAGGCCGAGAAACACCGACTCCACACCCGAGGAGCGCCACCTGCCAAACATTGTGGGTTCTGCACCACGGGAGACCAAATAATAACCGAGGAGAAATAGCTGCAACATACGCAAGCGGCAACTGCCCTACTAATCCCCCAAAGGCTGACGCTTCTTTCCTACTTTCAAAAGAGATCGGTCTCAGTTTAGCTTAAGTAAGCCATGCTATTGTGAATTAATGACGGACTCATGGGTTATAGTTTTTTTTTTATTTCATTTGAGCAACAGTTGATCTACCGAGTCATTTTACTGCTGCGAACGGCATCATTGCTTTTGTTACGATCTTCCCTGGTTTTATTCGGCTTAATAAAACTGCAAAATACTGTTGCCATTATTTCTTAGTTATAGCATAGTGAATTTAAACTATTTAGCTACAGGTTAATGGGAACCTAAAACTGTGCAGTAGTAATTATACATTCAGGCAATGTTTCATTGAAATTTTGATGGTAGAAAAATTAACAAATTTGAATGATTCCTCTTATTTATGAAATTTCGTCCGATGTCACTTTTTTGAAAAAAGAGATATCCCTGCTTGGGACCAAGAGGAATTTTTCACCTGGACACGTCACCCACATTTTATACTTTACACAGCTGCAGAACAGCGGTCCAATAAAAACGCAGAAAACAACATCATTAGCGTTCATTAAAAAGAAACGGGAGCAGCTCACAGGAGCTCAACCCGAAATGCTACATTTTGAAGCCAGTAATTATCCAAGTTTTGAGCTCTCCTAATCACACGAGGACAGTTTCATTAGCAGCAATTTGATGATTAATTAATTGCGCCGTTTCCAAAGCCCTTATGTACAAGCAATCCATTACGATCTCTCCCTGTTCTTTCTGAATGCCATCACCGGCCTCGCGAGTGAAAACAAGGGACATTTTCAGGGTTCTCTGCAGAAACCCAGAAGACCCAGCTGGTTGTACTAATTGGGTGTTCGAGTGAAAGCGACTCAAAATTCACATCACGATCCCACCAGGAACTACGCAGGTGGGATAGAGAGAGACGGGTTTGCGCCCATAGGCATGGACCCCCCGGGGGTGTTTTAGCAAACCCCCTGATTCAGCAGCCAATGGGCTGAATGGTGTAGACGAGGGGGGCGGGGCACTCCATGTTCCCTGCTGATCCCCCAGACAGGAGGGGGAAGTAAAAAAAAAAAGAAAAGGAAAAAAAAAAAAGTTTAAGTATTGAGGACTCTTTAAAGAGAAGCCTAAAGGCAGTAGAGAGAGCAGACGGCCTCCCAAGAACGTTCGTGGCGCAGTATGAACCTCACCCAGGCTACTCTGCTCACAGGAGAGGAAGAGGAGTGAAGGATCATGGGTTTAAACAGAGTGGGGGGGGGGCTTCCAAAGGACCAGTACATTCTCCCAGATTACATATTTCAGATTCGTTTAACTTACCGTACAGTCCAAAAGAAAACGAGAAAATCCAAAGAAAATAGGCAATGGCAAGCGGAGGAAGTCAGACTTTACATCAGAACAACAGCTGGACCAGCCTTTAATGACCATCTTTTATCAGTGTTTACTTATTTAGGAAATGTACATATCGATGTGGACTTGGAGAAAAACTAGCGCAAATCCGCAATAGCTGCGACCGCACACGCGCATGCATCCACGCACACACCCTCACACAAATACGTGACCTCTTCTTTGGTTCATGACCAACCTTTCCACAAAATCTTGTGCAAATCAGTGAATCCATTCGGGAGTTATGTGCCTTTTTGTGATAGGCCAAGCCCATCGCCACGCCCCCTCACACACCCTCACACAAACACGTGACCTCTTCTTTGGTTCATGACCAACCTTTCCACAAAATCTTGTGCAAATCAGTGAATCCATTCGGGAGTTATGTGCCTTTTTGCGATAGGCCATGCCCATCGCCACGCCCCCTCTTGGTCAATCGGCCTTGAAAGATACTCAGCTCTACCTTCAGTCAAGACCAATGTCCATGCCAAATTTCAGCCTCCTAGGGCGAAAACTGTGGCCGGCTACAGGGTGGGACACTTTTTGTGGACCAACCGACTATCCAACCGACCAACAGAGCTGCGGTCTATAGCGGCGGGAAGAGTTATGTGGGCGTTTCCCATCTCAAACCATCACAAAATCAGATTAAAGTCGCACAAAGATAACCACGGTTGCTTGGAAAAACAAGAAGTGACATCATAGTGAGATGCACACATCCCAGGTGACTGAAACGGGTAAAGGAAGTAAGAGGTGTCAATTCCCAGTTACTCACCAGCTCCACGTCGGGGGGCACAAGCAGGCCAGGGGGGGCCACATATGGCTCCTCAGCATCCTGGGGCTCAGGCTCTTCCACTGGGGGGGGGGACAATGCACATTAAAGCCTGAATAATGTCCCCCATGCACATTAAAGCCCAAATCATGCCCCCCCCCCCCCCACACACACATACACAAACTCAGTCACTCCAGTCACAATCAGTCACACACGCGAGCACACACACACACACACACACACACACACTCAGACTCACTCACACACAATTACTCAATTCACTCACTCTAAAACTGCTCTTTTCGAGCTGTGACAGCCCCCATCCCAACCCAGAAGAATCCCAGCGGAGGAGAAGCGGTGGGGACAGCTTGCCCCAGCGAAGCAGCCCATCTTCACCCATCACAGACTGGTATTTGTTCCGCTTTTTCCCCACACTCCCATTTTCAGGGCAGATAACACATACATCTCAACTCGCAATCACAACCATGCCAGAGTGACAGTCAAGTAAAACCATCCTGGGCTAATGGTTGCGTTGCCCAGGGGGCAGACAGACCCGCCATTTTGCTCCTAAACGGCACGGTCTCCTCAGAGCGGCGGCACCAGCGGGGGGGGGGGGGGGGGGGCGGGGCGGGGTACTGGCAGTCTGGCGATCGCGCTCCCCGCCACTGACTAACCCCCGGTCTTTCTGTGTTTGTCAGCGGACAGCAGCACAGGCTGATGCCCCGGCCGGCTCACAGAGAGTGGCTTTGACGGCTGGGCCTGGCCAGACACAGGCAAGAGACCCAGATCCCCAGACTCCCCAATGCTGATGGATGGGACTGTCCTCAGCAATCAGGGAACCTCTAATCAGACCCTTACACAGTAAACAAGCCCCCCCCCCCCGCCCACACACCTGAAATAACAGTGGCCACAGACCTGTAGCAGCGACTTCTAAAACCTCAGAAAAGAAAGTTTCAAAAACGCTGTTGGCAGATCGAAGCCAGGGAGAGTTCCTTAACTCATACAGGACAGCGTCACCACCAAATTACTTAACTCTTACAGGGCAGCATCACCACCAAATTAACTCTTACAGGACAGCGCCACCACAAAATTAACTCATAGAGGACAGCGTCACCACCAAATTAACTCTTACAGGACAGCGTCACCACAAAATAATGAAGTCATACAGAACAGCATCACCACCAAATTAACTCATACAGGACAGTGTCACCACCAAATTACTTAACTCTTACAGGACAGCAACACCACCAAATTAACTCTTACAGGACAGCGTCACCACAAAATTAACTCTTACAGGACAGTGTCACCACCAAATTAACTCTTACAGGACAGCGTCACCACAAAATTAACTCTTACAGGACAGCGTCACCACCAAATTAACTCTTACAGGACAGTGTCACCACCAAATAATGAAGTTATACAGAACAGCATCACCACCAAATTAACTCATACAGGACAGCGTCACCACCAAATTAACTCATACAGGACAGCGTCACCACCAAATTAACTCTTACATGACAGCGTCACCACCAAATTAACTCTTACAGGACAGCGTCACCACCAAATTAACTCTTACAGGACAGCGTCACCACAAAATTAACTCTTACAGGACAGCAACACCACCAAATTAACTCTTACAGGACAGCGTCACCACCAAATTAACTCTTACAGGACAGTGTCACCACCAAATAATGAAGTTATACAGAACAGCATCACCACCAAATTAACTCATACAGGACAGCGTCACCACCAAATTAACTCATACAGGACAGCGTCACCACCAAATTAACTCTTACAGGACAGCAACACCACCAAATTAACTCTTACAGGACAGCGTCACCACCAAATTAACTCTTACAGGACAGTGTCACCACCAAATAATGAAGTTATACAGAACAGCATCACCACCAAATTAACTCATACAGGACAGCGTCACCACCAAATTAACTCATACAGGACAGCAACACCACCAAATTAACTCTTACAGGACAGCGTCACCACCAAATTAACTCTTACAGGACAGTGTCACCACCAAATAATGAAGTTATACAGAACAGCATCACCACCAAATTAACTCATACAGGACAGCGTCACCACCAAATTAACTCATACAGGACAGCGTCACCACCAAATTAACTCTTACAGGACAGCGTCACCACCAAATTAACTCTTACAGGACAGCGTCACCACCAAATAATGAAGTCATACAGAACAGCGTCACCACCAAATTAACTCTTACAGGACAGCGTCACCACCAAATTAACTCTTACAGGACAGCGTCACCACCAAATTAACTCTTACAGGACAGTGTCACCACCAAATAATGAAGTCATACAGAACAGCGTCACCACCAAATTAACTCTTACAGGACAGCGTCACCACCAAATTAACTCTTACAGGACAGTGTCACCACCAAATAATGAAGTCATACAGAACAGCGTCACCACAAAATTAACTCTTACAGGACAGCGTCACCACCAAATGAACTCTTACAGGACAGTGTCACCACCAAATAATGAAGTCATACAGAACAGCATCACCACCAAATTAACTCATACAGGACAGCGTCACCACCAAATTAACTCTTACATGACAGCGTCACCACCAAATTAACTCTTACAGGACAGCGTCACCACCAAATTAACTCTTACAGGACAGCGTCACCACCAAATTAACTCTTACAGGACAGCGTCACCACCAAATTAACTCTTACAGGACAGCGCCACCACAAAATTAATTAACGAACAGAGGACAGTGTCACCACCAATTTAGCTCATACAGAACAGCATCACCACCACTCATAGGAGTGTCACCATCAATTTAACTCATACAGGACAGCGTCACCACCACTCAGAGGACAGTGTCACCACCAAATGAACTCTTACAGGACAGCGTCACTACCAAATTAATTAACTCATACAGAACAGCGTCACCACCAAATTAATTAACTCATACAGGACAGCGTCACCACCAAATTAATTAACTCATACAGGACAGCGTCACCACCAAATTAACTCTTACAGGACAGTATCACCACCAAATTAATTAACTCATACAGGACAGCGCCACCACAAAATGAATGAACTCAGAGAGGACAGTCTCACCACCAAATTAATTAACACATGAAGGATAGCATAACCTTCAAATGACTTGACTCATACAGGACAGCATCACCACCAAGACAGGATGCTCTATGTCCACCCCCACCCCCCGAACACCCCCAGCCCCACCCGAGACATTAGGGAAGGGGGGCTCACCGTTCTCCTTGCCCTCCTCCTCCTCGGTGGGCTGGGAGGGGTCGTAGTAGTCGGCGCTGTAGCGGAAGGCGACGGCGTTGTAGGTTCCCTCGTCCGCCAGGGCCTCGCTCAGACGCTTGTACTCCTCATCTGCGGAACGAGAGCCGGGCAGGTGAGCACACCTTTGAGCACACCTGGCCTGCACAGCGCTTACGGTTCAGCAGCCGTCTCCCCGTCCCCTCGGCCTGAAGGGCTTCCGCTCTGCTCCGGGCCTCTCCACTGGCCCCGGGGCAGCCGCAGGGCGACAGGGGCCCCCGTCGCACAGGAGAAACGGCAGCTATGTCCAAGTGTGAAGCCTCAATAACACACAACAGAGCAGCAGAAGTGCCGTACCTTGCCTGGCCTCCTCCTCCAGGAGGTCCGCGTGCAGGGCCAGGAACCTCTCCTGGTCGCAGAGCGTCTCGATCCTGGCCTCCTCCTCAGACAGCTGGTAGTCGCGATTCCAGGACCCGGCGTCATACTCCGACAGGTCATGCAAATGACCACGCCCGTCGTACCTGCAAGGCGAACGGGGGGATTAGAGGAGAGAGGCAGCCCGCCGGAGCTCCACGCAACACATACTTACCCCGCCCAGGGAAAACCTTCAAAATAAAAGCGCGCGATTTGTTTCCAACTCTTTACAAAAGCAATACTTCAATTTACGAATGGCATTCAAACAGAAGTACTTGATACTGAAACAGGAAAAAAAATCTATTAAAAACCCCGAGAAGCGAAAGACAGAAAGCCTAAATGGAGAACTCCAGATGCTTACTGTACAACAATCTGTGAACAATATTACAATTTACAATTTTTGAAAACTTTTTTTTTTAAAAACAAGAATCTGTTTTTCTTCAGCAATCCTGACAAAAACAGAAAAACCCCGCATGGAAAAAAAAACTCGCCTCTTACCTTACATGGTTTCAATCAACCATTCCAACTTTGCCCCTGTTACAGTTCAGACAACTGAGATCATTCCTTTTACAACTTGGGGGAAAAAAATACATCCACACAAACCCAAGCACATAAATACCTATCCGTAAGAACCAAACGGACGGAATTTTCCTGCGCTTTCCTCCGTTATTCCACCTCTCAGTTCCAGAGTTCTTCGGCAAAAGAGAGAAGTGGGCGCTGGGGGGGGAGTTGGCATCGGGGCCTGGTCTTACCCCTAGCCTTATTTGCTGGGGAAATAAGGTCTGGATTATGTGATAGAGAGACACACATACACAGTGGAAACAGGAAAAACAGGACCATGCCAATTAAGATGGCTCACTGCACCTCCAGAGCCTACAGACACAGCGTTCAGCTTCCTTTTAAAAAAAAAAATTTAAACAGGGTGGTTTCTGTCCATTGAAAGCCAATGGTGCACAGAAGGGGTTAATGGTCAAGAACACAGGCATGTCAACTTTTGTTGATGTAAGGCTTCATTTATTTAGTTCAATACTAAATATAATTTATTTCTTTACACAGAATTTTTTGATTGCCAACATTGCTCCTCTACATGTAAATAAAATTAATAAGGGGAAGGGGGGGGGCTTCGAATATTTGGGAGATAAGCGTGAACACTAGTACTGTCACCAGACCGCAATGGAAAAATGAACCATCTTAATGTACAGTTTTAGTATTCACCGGTAGCTCTGGTGGAATTTGCTCTGGTTCACGTCTCCACAGAACCCGAATGAATTATTTGGGTTGGGGACCATGCACCCCGCAAAACAGGTCAAGACGACGTTAGGTCTCAATTCCACCGGATCACACATTCCTACACATCTGAGTAGAGAGCTACCTCGTAGTAAGGTCTACTGAGAAGTTAACAAGCTAGCTGTATGTGGCTACTTAAACAAGCGCAACTTCAGCTAGGTATCATTTTGACGTTGCCAGAGCAAATTCTTTCCTCTACATGTCAGGATGCAGAGGCCTCCACTGAGCTAACGATGGTGGATTCACATATTCTACATGGTCGCTCTACATTTTGGTTTTCTTTTCTGCAACTCATCTCTACTGACGTGTCATGTCGAGGCCAAATATACGATAAACTCTGCAAATAATGAAAGTCGAAGCATGTAGCGCAAAGGAAGGCGGACACTGCATCCTGGCATGGACGCTAATGTTTGCTAGCTAGCCAACTACTCGTGGATTCACTACGGTGCATCTTCGGCTCATGTAAAAGCCAACCTGCCAGACACTGGCACTAGCTAAATATGCTTCGTCGATGTTTTTATTTTTTACGTTGTGGTTCATATACTTTTTAATGACCGTATCTTTCACAGATCGCCTTCTGTAAAAAAAGAAAATCCAAGGGGGTTCCTTCGGAAGACAAAGTTGGTTAAGTAACGTTTCCCTTTGGGTTTGTTAAACCGACCTATCGATCATGATGTTCTTGTCCCCCATCCATGGGATAAGATGTTTGCCCTGTTCGTGGTAGGCGGCCCTCTCGTCGTCCCGGAACAGCTTGCAGGCATAGCCGAAAACCAGGAGATCGGCGTATTTATTGCTGTCGCTCTCCTCCTTCTTAGATTTGATGTTGTTCTTCTTGTTTCCTCCGCGCCGATACATCCTCAGCACCAAAAGGAACAACACGTTTAAGTTTGAAGATCAGATATTTGCTAACACAGTTTCCCCTTTTCTCTTAGTTATGCAGAGAAAACGTATAAAGTTCCACAACAAACATTTTCACAGCGTCCAGCTCCAAACACTCATACAATCAACATGGCGGACTGAGCAAACGTATCCTGAGATTTACATTCGCACATTCGTTGATTCGTAACAATTACACATTTTCGTGGAAAATAGTGGAAATATTTGATAGACAAATCCGGTGCAATTATCTTAAACATATTTCATGCTGTAAACCCAAAGATTACTTTTGAATATACTGGTACTCGTTCTGTGTGTGTGTGTTTTTTTTTTTTGAGTGGAGATAATTACGAATGTGCTGCGATGAAATTCATGATTTTTTTTCCGTACAGTATTCGTAGCAAGATCAAAGTCATTTCATGGTTAGAAATCAATTTGCTTAGATGTGAGCTTGACATGTAAAATATATCATTAAATTGATACATTTAATATTAAGAGCAACGTTGTTTCATTATGTTCGTCTGTAATTCGCAAATGAATGCGGATGACACTCATAATCGAAATATAGATGGACATGTATAATTGGAAAAATAAAATGTTTTAGTGAGATGCATATTTCTCTGGAGAAAAGCGGGACCCACACAGCCAGCTACAGCGAAAATTAGAGCTCGACTCAAGCTATCAACCGCATTCCTTCGTTGACATATGAGTGGAAAACAGTATCCGGCGCAAGAATGTCTGGATAGCATGAAATAGCAATAGACGAGCAAGCACTGAAGGTGAGCGACTGGTTGCAATAACTCATGGAGCACACAATGCTTAAAAATCAATTTGAAGTCATGGATTGGAAAAACTCCAAAGAGGAAATTATACCCTTATCTATCCTGTCTTTGGGAGATTACTGAAGCAAAAACTCGGTTACAGTCTGAAATGGCAACTGTTTTCATCCCAAAAGGTCACAAACTTAAAAAATGATTTCGTCGTGTTACGCTTCAGTCCATTGCAGCGACTTTTTTCTTTTTACTTACACTTTATAAACAATAATAGCCTACTTAAAACAAAGTACCTACGCCACGCGTTCGGTTTGGGTCAAATCGACCCGTTTTAAACTTTCTTTGAAAGAGGATTGACACTTTTGAGAGGTCTGTTTCATAAGCAACGAGTAAACCAGTGTAAATTTGCTTCTTGTTTTATGTTCCTATTTGTTGTCATTTGGCTATCTGTATTTGCTAATGTTTTTTTGCCTTTGTGGTTGCTTAATAATTATGGAAAATAATTGAATGTCAGTTCTAAACAATAAATGTAAATAATCTACTGCGTGGAAACCTTTAATTTCAACATGATTTATGCCTCCCATGTCTTCTCTATATTATATTTATTATATTAATCACATCTTCACAAAAATGAATGACACTTTCATTGTTTAATGTGATCTAGCAGAGGTGAATGGCAACATTTACTCTTTATATTGTTATATTATATTATACCATATATAGTTATACCAATACATTGTTCACATTGTTTGACTTGAAATAAAGATAATATGTGGTCTGTAAGCATTTGAACAATGACACAGTTTTGGCTCTGCACTCCAGCATATTGGATTTAAAATGAAACAACCAACTAATTTGAGGGTTTCACGTCCGTAGTGGGTGATCAGTGTAGGAATTACTGTATATTGAGTATTTGTCTGAAATTGATTTCTGTATTATTTTAAAATCCCGATAATGCATTGGGTATATTTGACTCAGGGTAACACTTTCACAGATGCTAATAAGTAAACAGAACACAAGTGCTAAACAACATTTGAGGTGTGTCAGTAAATCCCCAATGCACTTCTACCCGTAGGTTTGAGTAGTGAATTGAGTATGCATCGCCTTACCTTTCATGGTTCATAAACATGTAGCCTACAGTACATTTCAGGGAGCTCTGACCATGAGAGTGATGTTGTGCAAGTTTATAAAAATGTCATTTTCAGTTTTTTTAGATGTTTTTCATGAACTCTGGGAACGTGATGAGAACTCTGAACTCCAAGAACTTTCTTGCCGAACTCCGAAACTGAGATTATAACAGCATTAAAAACTCTGCATCCATGCACATATGACTAAGGAAAATCAAAAATTAAAAGCATGGATATACTGTAATCCTGCTGAAGATCAGATTGATGTAAACAGTTATTTGCTTTATTTGTGGTCAGTAAGACACAGTGTGGTCTGAAGACCTTGTTCTAAACACTTTTCTCGCAGCGAATTCTGAATCCTTGTGGTCAAAAGATCTCAACCTGTTCTGAGACATCTTTGTGTGTCGTCTAGTTCACCGGACCGTCGACCAGCGCCGTAACCGTAGCCGTGTTTATTGGTTCTTGTCATGGTTTGTAGCCTCTCTCTGTAGCCTCATCCAAAGGAGGACTAATCATGTCAGTTTTATGAAAGGGGTTTGCAGACTATAACCTAGCAGCTGTTGCAGAGAGTACTGAATCTTAAATAATTTCAGGGACTAATTAAAAAATTGTAGGGCATCTGCAAGAAAGCTGTGGTCAGAACTAGTAAAATATTTAAACATATTAAAATAGGATGGTGAATTTACATGTCTTCCGATTCTAAATAATGCACAGGATTTAAATCATAAAGAGGTTGGTCTTACGATCCTATTGTACCTTAACAACCAACCACGCAGAACACACTGAAATGCTTATTGAGTAATTGTCAAAGAATGCTCTTTAAACTTTTCAAGTTGTCTACATTGAGAACATCCTACCCCGAATTGAAACAAAACAGCCAAAGTTAGACGCTTAATAGACATGCCCAGTTTACAATGCTCACCCTTCCACCGATCTGCTGCAAACACATTTTCAGCAAAGTATTCTGGCCTCTGTCTGAGGAAAAAGTCCTATTTATAATATACCTGGCTGACAGGAAAAAGTCCTATTTCTAATATACCTGGCTGACATTCTCTGTGGCAGTTTTTTCAGCTGTGTGATTCAAGTCCTGCATGGCCATTGGACAGTGGAAAAAGGTCAAAGAGACGGACTGCTGAGGGCTGCATGGGAAATGTCAAACACTTCCTTTTCCTGAAGGCAAATGAAGTATACCCACGCGGGCATGCTGGGGACAATGGCTAAAGAGACCAGGTCACACAAACTCTCTAACTCATATTTGTCCTTCAGGCAGTGGTGGGTGACCAATGATTTAACTCTTAATTAAGTCATTGTGTTGAATGCTGCGCCCCCCCCCCCCAACTAATGTGGGTGATTCATGGACTGAAATGTGAGTGTTTATTATCGGTGAGAGGGAGGAGTCATTAATCCCATTATGGACGGGGCCGATTTGTTTGAACCAATACAGTTGGTTCATATCAATGAACTGATGATAGCTCCTCCCAGTTCTGGTTTCATGAAGCCAGACTTTTCGATTAGAGCAGTGGTCTTCATTTCTGGTCCTGAGGGACTGCTTGATTTTGTTTTTGCCTTAATATAAGCAACAAATTCAGACCCAAGAAACCAAGTGAGGTGGGTTAACCGACTGCTTTAATCGATCATTTAAGTACAGAGGAACAGCTAAATCCACCAGGTCATGCGGCCTGCCAGGACCAGGAATGATGCTCACTGGACTGGAGCCTGACTCACACATGGTCATCTGCATTCATTTAGAATATTAGAACAGCAGCCCATAATCTGGCTCATAATTTGCATTACATTGCTTTTATTTAGCAAATGCTTTTATCTAGAGTGACTTTCAATGAAATGGAGCATAAGTACATCCATGAGAGTAAACACTGCAACAGTGCCAAACCTGGGTAAACACTCTTGAAGGGCAAAGACAACATCACTAAAGCCATTCTTACCTTTATCAAGCAATAAATGTCTAATTTGAGTAATGCAGCACAATTACATAATTGGCCTACATAATACACCATTCACAAAGTGATACAGGCACAGCGATCCTCTCTTCAATTGTCTCCCTGAGATAAACTTCTTTGTCCAACCAAGTCTAAGACTCTCTGAGATACGATCCCTGGTCTTAGTTGCACTATCAATGGAAATACCTTTTGTGAGCATCACTTTAAAAATGGAATAGAGGAAAAAAAATAATAAAATCAGTGAAAACGGTAACAAGCCGTTTACAATATTTGCAGGTGAAACTGTGTTAAGAGCGTCCCTGGAATTGTTCTAGAGCGGCTCGATTCGGTCTATTGCGCTCTTGATAGAACACAAGTATATAGCGTTTCCTTCCTCTGTTCTGTTCGCAGTAGAACCAGGACAGCTGTGTGGAGGGACCGCGGAGAGAACCACCCTCACCGACATGTCAAATTTCAAATCCAAAGATCAGATGCAGCTCGAAGCAAAGCGCGACTGATCCCCGCTGAGTAGCGGACAAAGTTGGCTTTGAACAAGCGCAAATCCGCAATAGCTGCGACCGCACACGCGCATGCATCCATGTGTGCATGCATCCACGCACACACCCTCACGCAAACACGTGACCTCTTCTTTGGCTCATGACCAACCTTTCCACAAAATCTTGTGCAAATCTGTCAATCCATTTGGGAGTTATGGTCCTTTTTGTGATAGGCCACGCCCATCGCCACGCCCCCTCTTGTTCAATCGGCCTGAAAGAAACTGTGGCCGCTACGGGGTGGGACACTTTTGTGGACCGACCGACCGACCGACAGTCAGAGCTATAGAGCTGCAGTCGCAGCTAAAAAAACGTAGTCGGCTTTGCAGCGGGAGAATTTGCGGCCTCATCGCTCGGTCTTCCGCCCCCTCTCTCTCGGTAACAGAGAGCCGCGATGGGCGATTAGGATGGGGACGGGTCCCTCCCTCCCCGCGCAGTTCTCCCGGACTATAAACCAGACAGCTGACGCTAGGCGCGTTGTTTGGGCAGCAGAGTGCTGCAGACGCTGGACATCTCTTCGTATTGCAGCTCCCCTAATTGGCTTCCCCGTGTTAGCGTGGCGGCCCGCTCCACACTGCCGGGAGCCGCTGGCAGAACACGACACCCCTCAAATGCTCTGGCGCCTGTCAGCACTGCTTATGTGTTTTATTTCAACGTACTGTAGGAAGGCCTTCTACAACACTCGCCTAAAAACTGGAAGTCTGATTACAGATGTTTGTTGTTTCATGCTGTGCAATTTTTACCAAACACTGATGGCACGTCGCTTGTATTTTGGGTGTTATGTTTTACAAGGCAGTAGCCTATACTGACATTGGACTTTTTGCAATGCAAGATGAGGGTACATGAATTAAACTGTCATGGTTCCTTGTGTGCATGGTTGTTTGGAGATTTCAGATCGTTCACAGCACATCACTGGGTCTGGTGAAAATCAGGCCTACATACAGGCACGGCCTACTTGAGGCTTGTGGACCTGGCTGATGCAAGCAAGTAAAAGAATTTCTGAAAGTTACATTTTTGTTATTAAGATATTCAGTTCTGTTATTAATTAAATGCATTTTTTAAATCAAATTTTTAAAATCACATTGCATAAATTGATGTTCCCTCAGATCCCAATAACTATTGTTTAATTAAATATTGCGTATATTTGGAAAACAGATTTAAATATGTAATATCTATAAAAAATGCATAAATGAGAAGAAATTATTGATTGTCAGCAGGAAACATAAGAAAGCAAAGTGTCAGTCATTTCTACATCCATACATTTAGCTTTATAAATGTCATTTCATATTTTTTTATTCAATTCCTTCTGGAGTTCACAGGGACTTAATAAAGTGATTATTAAAAAAACTTTCTTTTGCAATATCAAGAACCTCTGTATGCACTGAATCATTGTCACAGTCTAATGGCTTCTCTGAAGCACAGTTTCAAGTGGAGTTGTCAAGGCAACTATCTTTTTTGTGTTTTTCAAATTTATAGTGTTGTGGCATTTGTGATGAAATGCATGAAGTGGGAATTAACTAGCTATTTATTAGGGGGAAAAAAACACTGCACACAAAATGACACAATCAAAATGTGATTGTCCTCAACTCTGAAAAATGTTCTATATCAAGAAATTATTTCCATCCAAATATTTTCTAAACCACTTCTTGCTAGTCAGGGTCATGGGGGCTGAAGTCTATTACATTACATTACATTATAGGCATTTAGCAGACGCTCTTATCCAGAGCGACGTACAACAAGTGCATAGGTTTCATGATGTAGAGGCGCAAAAGAAACAACAGTGAAACAGTGAAGTAAGGATCGTAGTGCCAGAAGTGACCACATCGATCAGGACTCCAACCCTGTAGAGTAAGCTTGTTCAGCAAGCAAGAATCCTACCAAGTACAAACTAGCACTGGAATCACACCTAATCATACAAAAACAATCCTGCCAGCAACATCTATCCCAGCATGCAGTGGGCGAGAGGCAGGAATACAGGCTGGACTGGTCGCCAATCCATTGTAGGGTCCACACACCACTGAATCACACATTCATACCCCTAGAACAATCTAGACCCTCCAATTAACCTAGCCTGCATGTCTTTGGACTGTGGGAGGAAACCAGAGTACCCGCAGGAAACCCACAGAGACACAGGGAGAACATGCAAACTCCACACAGAAAGGCCCTCGGTTGGGATTTGAACTTTGTACCTGCTTGCTGTGAAAATAATTTCTCCTAGAGATTATACACAAACACACACACAAGTGTCTGCACGCTTACACATAAACATACTCACCCACACATCTACAAGCATACAAACATACACATTACATGCATGCATCCAGACATGCACATATACAGTATGTACAAACACACACACACACAAACACACACACCACGAAATAAATTAAAACCAGAAAATCATTAACTGGCTACCCTGTTACAATCTTGAAGAGAACTTCTGGCGGATTATGTAAAATAGCAGCGCAACTCGCAACGGAGTCTTTCGATAAATGTTTGCTCTGCGGCTGAAAAATGTTTCTCTTGAGTTAGATCATCCTAGCAGTGGGGATATGGAGAAAATTGAACATCTGGATGACTTGCAAAAAAAGTAACCTCAGCTCATATGGTTAAACCAAGGGGAGTTTTCAGTTCTGCTGTCCAAATTCCTCAATCCAGAAATATTTACATCCTTTATGGGCTATCCCAGAACCCACCTTATTTTTCACCACATAAAACTTGGGAGTCCCTGCACGGAGACTAAAAGCATTGCGACTCCATGCGCATGCCAAGCAGGTCAGCACAGTGCAGATTAAGTAGCAGGACCCTCCTGCGAATCCATCTACCCACCCATTCATTATCTAACCCGCTTGTTCCTGGTCAGGGGGGCTGGAGTCTATCCCTGCATGCACTGGGTGACCTCCTGTGAATGTAGATTAGAAAATGCAAATGTGCTCCAGAACACCTCTCCAGTGACCTTCAGGAGAATGTTTCCACCTGCCAAGGATCCTCAGTACATCTTCCAAAATATCTTCCTCTTCTTGTAAAAGGACTGTTTTTGACAGACCTGCTTCTTCACAAATGAGGTATTGATATCTCTACCAGAAGTCCTGAGCGGACCTCAGAGTAGCCTGAAAAGTTTGGGAAGGACACAGCATTTAACTGAAGCAATTCAGACAAACTAAAGTTCATCTGTGGAATGGTCTACCGCAGTATTTGGAAGTTTGAACCGGCAATCTTGTTGTTTTAAGCCTGATTCTGAGAGTAACCCGCCTGTCTCTTACTACGAAAAAAACTAAAACAACAATATACATACATACCTGTATACAGTAAACTATATATATACATATATATATATATAGTACCATTGCCCCCTTCCTGATTTCCTCTATTATTGCATATTTGTCACTCTGAATAGTAGTGTCATTGTTTTTAGAAATAATGTAATATTAGACAAAGGGAACCTGAGTAAACACAAAATACACAATTATTTAATTTATTGAATGAAAAAACAATGTCTCTCTGCCCCCCATCCTCCCTTTTTCTCAATCTACGTCAGCGTGAGATAGTTAGACCCTTTTTAAGAACAGCGCCCCCCTACCCCGAGCACTGTGCTACTGAAGGCCTGTTTAAAAAGCAGGATGAAAATTATTGAGAGAGATAAAGCATGGCGGGGGGGGGAGGGGGGGGTAATGTACTGCAGAGATTTATAGACACCCATCTCCACGTTCTCAACAAATAAACTGCGTTGCTGTATTGGGTTTTACTTTGTTGAGCTGAAATGTGCTGTGCTGTGCTGTGCCGTGCTGACTCATCTGAACAGCTGTTAAGATCTGATCCTGGTTAACACTCCAGCTTTGATCTGCACCGGTCCTTCAACCCGCTGCAGGTTTGATCTGCGCCTGGTCTTGGCGTAAATGAAATGCAGGATGGGTGGGGGGGATTAACCGACAGACAGTGCCCCCTTCCGCTCGAACCTTCGGCCTTCTCCTCGGGGCTCGTCTGAAGAGAGCGGTAACTGAAGAGGAAACCTGTCCTGCCGCGGGAAGTTCCCAGCATCCAACGCTGCTCTGCCAGAGGACGCTGAACCAGCTCATTCTGTCCATTTGCAATGCATGATGGTAATTTCCACTAACAGTAAATAAGGAAATTAGGCGGTCTTGTCACACGGTCTTGTTAGGGTTAAGGTTAGGAGATGCCCCCCCCCCAGCATCTCCTTTGCTCAGTTCTGTTGCTGTGTTACCAATGCTGCAGGTGTCTGATTGATCTGGATGGAGGAGTTCCAAGTGAGCCATCAGGTGGCAGATGCCCCCCTCCCCCGGTGGGACTACTATCCGCAGTTGGCACGGGCCTTGGTCTGGCACGGCTCCCGACCCGTACCGCGAAGCGCTGCAGGAATATCTCCACCGAGCGAATATCTCCACCGAGCGAATATCTCCACCGGTGGCCTTCGAAGGCCGCACACAGACCCGAAACCAGCACTGAAATATAATGCGCTCTGACAACAAAAATCAGCAGGCGAAACTTGGGCCACATCACGTGAATAAGGAGATACCCTGTACAGACCCTGAGCACGCACAGCCTTTTAACCAGAGGCGAGAGCACCAAATGCCCAGAAACAGTGCAGTCCTTTAGACTACACCCTCCAGATTAAAAACAGTGCAGTCCTTTAGTCTACACCCTCCAGATTAAAAACAGTACAGTCCTTCAGACTACACCCTCCAGACTCAGAAACAGTGCAGTCCTTTAGACTACGCCCTCCATACACACTGAAACACCACAGTCCTTTAGACTACGCCCTCCAGACTCAGAAACAGTGCAGTCCTTTAGATTACGCCCTCCATACACACTGAAACAGCACAGTCCTTTAGACTACACCCTCCAGATTAAAAACAGTACAGTCCTTCAGACTAAACCCTCCAGACTCAGAAACAGTGCAGTCCTTTAGACTACGCCCTCCATACACACTGAAACACCACAGTCCTTTAGACTACGCCCTCCAGACTCAGAAACAGTGCAGTCCTTTAGATTACGCCCTCCATACACACTGAAACAGCACAGTCCTTTAGACTACACCCTCCAGATTAAAAACAGTGCAGTCCTTTAGACTACACCCTCCAGATTAAAAACAGTACAGTCCTTCAGACTAAACCCTCCAGACTCAGAAACAGTGCAGTCCTTTAGACTACGCCCTCCATACACACTGAAACACCACAGTCCTTTAGACTACGCCCTCCAGACTCAGAAACAGTGCAGTCCTTTAGATTACGCCCTCCATACACACTGAAACGGCACAGTCCTTTAGACTACACCCTCCAGATTAAAAACAATGCAGTCCTTTAGACTACACCCTCCAGATTAAAAACAGTACAGTCCTTCAGACTACACCCTCCAGACTCAGAAACAGTGCAGTCCTTTAGACTACGCCCTCCATACACACTGAAACACCACAGTCCTTTAGACTACGCCCTCCAGACTCAGAAACAGTGCAGTCCTTTAGACTACGCCCTTCATACACACTGAAACACCACAGTCCTTTAGACTACGCCCTCCATACACACTGAAACAGCACAGTCCTTTAGACTACGTCCTCCATACACACTGAAACAGCACAGTCCTTTAGACTACGCCCTCCATACACACTGAAACAGCACAGTCCTTTAGACTACACCCTCCAGACTCAGAAACAGTGCAGTCCTTTAGACTACGCCCTCAGGGCTGACAGCAGGAAGGATGTGCTTGTTGAAACGCTGTTTTGTGTTGTTTAGCCTGCGCAAAATGGCAAGGATTAATCAGACTCAGGGAAGCCTTGGACTAAACAAACAGGGGTAGACTCATCCAAGGTTTGAGTTACAGTTAATTAACCCTCAGCCGTTACTCTTGCACTGCTAATTAACTTCACAGAGAGAGAGAGAATGGGTTTCCAAAGAAAGCCGACCATAAGCACTTTTTTTTTTGGTAAGTCAGGAATTTGCTGAAACGGCTGTGGAAGACCATCTGTTGTATCGCATCCAAAGTGCTTGTTTTCTCAGAACCGTCTTTCAAGATGGATGCCTTACTAGGCGGCAGTGTAGTATAATGGCTAAGGAGTTGGTCTTGTAACCTAAAGGTCGCAGGTTCGATTCCCCAGATAGGACACTGCCACTGTACCCGTGAGCAAGGTACTTAACCTGCATTGCTCCAGTATACATCCAGCTGTATAACTGGATACAATGCAAGTCGCTCTGGATAAGAGCGTCTGCTAAATGCCTGTAAACTACCAGTGTGCCTGAGGAGTAAAAACTTCAGGTATGAATTCAGGGAAAAGGTGACCCCAGCTGAACATGGTAGTTGGGCTTCCGTACATCCCAGTATCAGCCAGACAGCAGAAGCTATTGATGGGATGGGGGGGGGGGGGGTGAGGGTGGATGAGGGGGGTACATCTGGTTCCCAGAAAACGGACTCTTACTGTGAAGCCCCCCCAGCTGACCCTGCAGATTAACAAGCACCTCATCACCCCACCCCTGCACCGTCTTCAATTTGTACCACTGAAGCTTTGAGAGAAGCGTCTATTGATCCCGTTGCTGGGGTGAGCTTGGGTGGGATGAACCGATGCTGCGTTTAATGAGCGGCAGGCAGCGGTTAATGTGTTTGGGAGCGCTGCGTCCGCCGCGCCGTGTGGGCCAGAGCTAGCGAAGTTAGCGCAGCGTCTGCAGACCGACTTATCTGCTGTGCTTCCACAGCCCTGAGGCTTTCCTGTTCCACCGCTGCCAAGAAGCTCATTACCTGGAGCTTTACCTGGCCTCTGCCGAAAACAGCTCAAGGTCCTAAGAGAGGGAACAAAACAGCAAGCAGTGAGGAGTGAAACGAACATCAATTACCTGACCAAGGCAGTCCTCGATTAGCGCTAAACTGATATTTCCCTGGAGTATTTTTATCTGTCTATCTATCTATCTATCTATCTATCTATCTATCTATCTATCTATCTATCTATCTATCTATCTATCTATCTATCTATCTATCTATCTATCTATCTATCTATCTATCTATCTATCTATCTATCTATCTATCTATCTATCAAACCTTAGTAAAATACAAATTTGTATTTGTATTTGAAAATGCATGTAAATACATATGTGAAGTATTTTCAAATACATTTACACATTAAATACTTTGTATTTGATTTATTTAAATAATTTTAATGGAAACCCAAATACTTTCACATATAGTATTAAAAATACTTTCCTTTAAATAAATACTTTCCTGGAAAACCAAATATTTTTTCAAATAGTATTGAGAGCCTTTTAAAAATACATAAAAATACAAATACATTTTAAAAAAATATTTCAGTGATTCACAACAGAAATGACCGAGCCAGCAACAATGTAGGCTTCATACTGAGTTCTTTGTACAGCCTTTTTGAGTGGCCCTCGATGTGATGTCAGCGAGCTATAAAACTGAGGGCACTCAAGGGGAACTATTAGGGGTAAAGGGTTGAATTTAGATCATGAGCAAGTGTAGCCTACATAAGCAATTTTAAACAACCCATGTGTGGCCTAGATGCCTGTACATGTCTTTGCATGGGGGGATGGCAAACTCAGACTTCTTGATAAGCTGTTTGCCTGTTTATTTGTACCCATGCAATCTTTTTAAAGTTAGTGGTCTTTTACTGTCTTTCCTCAGTTCCGTCTTTTGCATTTTGTTAGATTAGACACTGATAAAACAGAATTCAGCCGTGCATATTCACTACCAATTAACAACAGAAATCGGTACAATTGGACTGGGGCCGTCACCTACCTATCTATCTTTCTCCTTACATAAGATTATTCATTTATTTAATTATTTTCTCTAAAAAGCCACTACTGCAGCTTTTTGTCTGAATCCATTAAACTTGTGGAAAACTCCAGAGAGTGTGATGTTTTCCTTTGATCTTCCCAACAAAGAGTTATTAATGAAGTTCCTGTCTCTCCCTCTGGCAGACTGAAATGGCTTTACCGACACACTTCCCTTAGTGGCCGACGGTGGACCCTTCACGTGGAGGATCTTTCCTTTAAAAGCCCCCCATAAAACAACAGTTCTGAAAGCACCGGAGGGCTGAGTTTGACAGCTGGTGCTCTCATTTCCATAAAACCCCCAGAGGGGCCATCCAGCACATACACTATTACCCAGTTTCAGCTCGATGCCCTGGACAATCTGCAGGTCTGAGTGAGTCCTTCAGATGCACTTTATGATAAGTCCCCGGTGGATGATGGGTTTTTAAGGCACTGAGCTTGATGGACAGACAGAGAAGAGCATAGCGGTTACACCTGAAGCCAAGGGGTTCAGTCTGTGAGCGGGAGTGCTGCTGGGGCACTAAACTGGGCTGCCTAAACGAATCATGTGAATCAGTAACTACACTGAGGTGTGTGAATGAATCATGTGAATCAGTAACTACACTGAGCTGTGTGAACAAACTGTGAATCGAACTGCTGACTTGTGAACGAATCATGATCATACTACACTGAGCTGTGTGAACAAATCATGTGAATCAGTAACTAAACTGAGCTGTGTGAACGGATCATGTGAATCAGTAAGTAAACAGCTGTGTGAAAGGAACATGTGAATCAGTAAGTAAACTGAGCTGTGATGACTGTAACAGTAACTACACTGAATGGTGACAAATGTGATCATAATCCTGAGCTGTCGTGAACGGATCACGTGAATCATAAGTAACTGAACTACTGAACGGACTGTGAATCGTAATAATGAGCGTAAACGGATCAGTAATCGTAATACAGCTGTGTGAAAGGAACATTGAACATGTAAATGAGCTGTGGACGGATCATGTGAATCAGTAATAAACGCTGTGTGAAGGGACATGTGATCAGTAAATAACTGAGTGTGTACGATCATGGGAATCAGTAAGTAAAACTTTAAGGAACTGTGAACAGAAGTAAACTACGTTAGACATGTGAATCAGTAAGTAAACTGAGCTGTGTGAACGGATCATGTGAATCAGTAAGTAAACTGAAAATGAGTGAGTTCTGCAACTAGAACATGTGCATCAGTACATGGATCACATGAATCTGTAAATGGATCACATATATCCGTAAATAGATCACATGCATTTGTAAATGGATCATATGCATCAGTAAATTAAACACATTAATAAGCTATACTGTATATCACATGCATTGGTACGTAAATTAAAGTTTATCAATGCATATGCGCCAACATTTAAACTGAGATGTCTTAATGGATTACATGCAGCTGCAAGTCTCAAACTAGCTTCCCTGGATAATGAATTTTTACCTCACAATTACGAATCAACATGTATTTATGACCACCTTTAAAAGTTTTAAATTTTACTTTGTCAGTAAGCATCCGAAAAATGCTTGAATGGTGCTTTAGAGCTGAAGCCACTGGATCCCCTGGGCTTGTGGACCACTGGTCTCCCTCATTTACACTGCAGCCTGGCTCTCCCGGGAGGGAGCAGCTTCAGCCAGCGCTGGGAACTCACAAACTGCAGTCCAGTCATCCAATTACCGCCGTGACGCGGACTCCTAACCCTGAAGCCACACATCCTCCGACGAGAAGCAAATTTTAACAGACCCCATTCATTTTCAACGAGAGACAATTCTTTGCATCCGCAAGGCATGCTGGGATAGCTGCCGTTGCGATGCAAGCTGGCGAAGTGACCAGAAGGACGGGGGGGGGGGGGGGGGGATAACACGGTGCGATAACCAATCAGATTAAAGATCCGACGTGTGAGCTGTCTCCAATTTTCTAACCTTATTTCCTCATTCCACGTAGTTCTGTTAAGAGGGACTTGTTCATTATTGCTGTGTGGGGATTTCCAAAATATGCAATCAATAGGCTCGCCCAATGTACACTGGGATAGGCTCCAGCACCCCCCCGCGACCCTGCTCAGGATAAGCGGGTATAGATAATGGATGGATGGATGGATGGCCAATCGATAGGCATTCAAGGAACTTTGTTTTAAAAATGGAAAACACGCCCACAAGCGGCCCATTGTGGGAGGCGAGAGCGATGCCAGGTGAGGAAGTGCGGCTTCACCCTAACTCCCGCCACGCTCTCCCTCCGCTCCCCCAGCCTCCTGCGAGCGTTTGAGAAGGCCCGGGAGCGAGACGTATTCTCCGCTGGTTTCGGGGGTGCGGCCGAAGCTTCCGGAACCGCAGACCGTGACAGGCCGTCAGCTTCGGGGTGCGCTCTGGCTAATTGTTAAATTATGGCCTTAGCGACAGCGGCTCCGGGGCTATTTTTGACGGTGAACAACGACGGCCGTTTTCCGCATGATTCGGTCATTTCTCACAACGGCACGCATCAAAGTGACAGGAGGACCATAGCCTGCAGTGACCACCTAATAGCATGGCTTCGAAGTTGGAGAACTATTGAGGTGAACTATTGGTGTGATTTTGGTTCGCTTGCATTGGTGGAGAAACATGAATGTGAAATTATTCTGTGCGCTCGTTAGTGCTTTAGCACCGTGGCAACCAAGCAAGACAGAATGTTCGTACTGTTTTACCGAAGCTGAAACTGATTTTTATGCTAATTTCAGAAAAATTACAGGTTTGATGTTACTATTTTGAAAATTTGGAGTGGATTTAAACAAACATCTAATGCAACATTCAGAGCCAAACCTTAACACAAAGCAGGCTTTCACAAACAGAAAAAGGATCTTTTAAATTCAAACCAGCTGTGGAAAAACTCAGATTACCCAACTTTCAAAACATGTTACAAGTAGAACTGAGTGGTATATGACTTATCCCACTTGTCTTGATGGTTAGCAATACCACTATTATTTTTTGTGATCTATCCTGTCTGGGTAATACGTTTCACATCAAATGAATAACATTGACATTTTCGAGCCCTATAAAAAAAGATTCATGTGTTTATCATAGTCAGGAACAAGAAGAAAGCATTTAACTGCCAGCAGAAAATCACCCCAAACTTGTGAAGTTAACTTGCAGCTCTACACAACTTCAGAACATTTGCATTTTGTGACTGATTTAATATCAAAGCTCTTCTTTGTTTAGATCTGTGAAAGTGAATTTGTTTCATCACAAGGATTTAAACCGGTGGTATGCTACTGGATGATTGGAGCACAGTCCATGTACTTGACTTATGATCTTAGCAGATCATCAGGCGTGTTTCAATTTTAATTGGTGTCAACTGGTGAAGTCAAAACGTTGACCCTGATCAGGGATTAGACTGCAGTACGCTGGCACTCTTTTCCTCTTGGGAGCTGGCATGCCCTTGAAGGAAGATTCAAAGGTTTATGCATAAAAGCCACCTGCATTGCTCAGCATGAAAGTGAGCTCAGTTTGATCTGTTGGCTTTTAATATGAGAAATCAAAGTTTAAAAGATGGCTCATCCTGAGAAGACACTGGGTTTAGCTGTATGATGTGCCCCGTGGTCCGGTATGGTCTCCTGACTGTGCTGGGTGGGGCTACTGAGGAACTCTCCATTTAGTTCCAAAATACATCTCAGTCTACTTCCTGAGTACATCTCCATTTATCTCCTGAGTACATCTCCATTCACTTCCTGAGTACATCCATGTTTACTTCCTGAGTACATCTCCATTCACTTCCAGAGTACATCTCCATTTACTTCCTGAATACATCTCCATTTACTTCCTGAGTACATCTCCGTTGACTTCCTTATTTAAAAAAAAAAAAAAAGTATTTATTTTTATTAACTGAAGTAGAAATTGTACAACAACATATGGCAAGTCATACATCATCAGTTGTAGGCTCTTTAGAAAACGGAGCACACAATGTAAACAAAATTATAACCTAATAAAAAAATAAAATAAAATAGCTATGGGGTCTATTCTAATAATTCTAAGGTATCAATAATGTTCAGTAGCTTTTTTTTTTGCAGTTTTCTTTTTCATATATTTCAGTGATTTGCAGTACAGTGCTAGTTCACTCATAAAGACCATCAATAAGGGTTGTTCTCCATTGACTTCCTGAGTACATCTCTGAGTACATTAGGTCTTAGTGGAGGAAAAATTTGGGATAAATGAAAACATTTGTTCAAGAACAGCGAAATTAATTAAAAATGCTTTGGTGTTCAGGTGATTTGCCGAACCTTACACTGATTGTCAGGTTTCTGTCAAGTGTATCTTAAAAAGCAGCACTCGAATTGTACTAGTCTCAACACTATGGGTAGTAATTACACATCCATTATCTCTGCGAAATCTATGTGATTACAGCGTGGGTAATGGACCCTTGAAATGTAAATGGTGAAACTGGTGATTTCCCACCTGCCTGCTCTTCCACGCACACACAAAGGCACAGCCAAGACCACAGACGGGCGCGTCTCCTTCCCAAACGGACCCTGAGCGAGCCGGTTGCCTGTAGCAACCTAGCTGCGGTCTTCGCTGCCGGGCGGACTGCGATGTCAGGTGCATTATAACGGCGGTTTGTGGCCAAAGGGTCTCTCTCGTTGCTCAGCCGTCCGTTTCTCACGTCTTTCTTGTGGGATCGTGAGAGCAAGTACATGCGTGGGGAAAATCGGCAGCGCGTCTCATTGTCAGGTGCATGAATATTTTATGGGGCTGTCTGCACGCGGTACCGCAGCGGTGCCTGGGAGCCCTCGGAATCGCCCGGCCATTGGAACCAGCGCGATCCGCCTAATGTTAATCAGAGAATACGGCTGCTTCTCCTCGGATGTTCTGATTAAACAAAAGAGCGCGACAGACATTAAGTGCACATCCCGCGGCGTCAGAAGGATTGTTGTGCTCTTCAAAAAGACGCGTTCTCAAACCACAGGCAACTTTTTTGATTTACCTTTGTGCTTTGAATTCAAGTGCTCTTTTTTTCCTCCTTGAAATTTAACAAACATCCCAGAAAAATCAGTTATCACAGAGCCAAAGGCATCAGTCTTTTGTCTGTAACCTTGGAACGTTGGTTAGATTTACCCTGATGGGACTTAAGATAAAAAATGTTGTTATGTCCCCCAGGAGAAGCAACAAAGTTGTTAAAGCAAACGCAGTATTTCAGATGAGCTTGTCACCTTTATTGTACTGGAGTCTCGTACACTCTGTAAATTTGTACATTTGGTCCTAAAACATGTAAAGCTCAAGTTGATTTGTAGACTATCACTGTGGTTAATTATTCAAGTGGGGTTTTTGGCTATCCAAAATAATCTGCTTAATTTGATGGTCTGTCTTTTTAAAAGACAAAAGATCCTGTCAGTTTCGGGCTGCCTCTAAATTGTGTCAGCAGTATAAGCAATTTCTACATTCGCCTAAAGATACTGGGCCTCATTCACGAAACACATAATGTGTTATGTGTTGTAAGGTCTAAGTGTGTAATTTTGATTGGTTATGTGTTGCAAGGTCTAAGTGTGTTATTGTGATTGGTTTATAGGTTTCAAAACTCTAGCAGTGGTTATTTTGACTGGTATTCGTGCCAGGGTTAACGATGTGTAATTTTACTTGATTATGTGTGCCGGTCTAAGTGTGTTATTTTGATTGGTTATGTGTTGCAAGGTCTAAGTGTGTAGTTTTGATTGGTTATGTGTTGCAGGGTCTAAGTGTGTAGTTTTGATTGGTTATGTGTTGCAGGGTCTCAGTGTGTAATTTTGATTGGTTATGTGTTGCAGGGTCTAAGTGTGTAATTTTGATTGGTTATGTATTGTAGGGTCTAAGTGTGTAGTTTTGAATGGTTATGTTTTGCAGGGTCTAAGTGTGTTATTTTGACTGGTTATGTGTTGCAGGATCTAAGTGTGTACTTTTGATTGGTTATGTGTTGCAGGGTCTAAGTGTGTAGTTTTGATTGGTTATGTGTTGCAGGGTCTAGGTGGGCTCTTGTAAGGTGAAGCAGGAACACACTGGTTGCACATGCTCTAAATAATAAGAGGCAAAGTGATGGATTTGTTTGGCGATACTGAGAATCCAGGAAGTTGTTTCCCTGGATGTGTTGACATTATTGGCATTACGGGCCGTCTGTTTCTGGCCGGGGCTGCGTCTGCATGGCTGCTCTTCTGTATGAGAGGCTGACTGCCCTGCTTGGGTTCGCTCCCTCCCGCGGCTCATTAAAGCCACGCAGTTCACCACGGCGGGGTCAAAGGTCGTGGGGTTTGTTTTTCACATTCAGTTAATAGAGAGTAGATTCTCTGCATATATCAGTATGAACAGTGCACATACATGCTCACGCACACTGACACACGTACACAGAGCAATGCACACAGATGCTCACACAGAACACATGGACATGCTCAAATTCACACACTCACATGTTCACACACGGACGCACGCATACACACATATACGCATGTGATGTGTATATCTGTATGTATGTGTGAGTGTGTGTTTGTGTGTGTGTGAGAGAGAGACTCTGTGTGTGTGTGAGAGAGAGAGACTTAGATTTAGATTAGTGTGAGTGTGCGCGAATGTGTGTGTGTGTGCACACGTATGTGTGTGTGTGTGTGTGTGACTCTGTGTGTGTGTGTGTGTGTGTGTGTGTGTGTTAGGGGCGGTCTTATGCAAGACTAAAGTGGCAGCATTGAAATCTTAGAACTTTGAAGTGTGCGGTTACCATGGAGATGGTATTACCTACGTAATTTATGAAAAATCCACTCACTGTTATAAATGCATTACACCTGTAATGACCTTCTCCTCCACACTCAGAGGAACAATCCTATCAATCCTCTCCCTTCATTAGTGCGTCAACAGGCAAAAAAAAAAGTTTTAAAAGTTAATAAAGTTTTTTTATAGACTCCTCCCTTCCACTGGAAAGGGCTAACAGAAGGGAAACTATGGGTCTGTAGTTTGTGACTGATGCTAAATGTGATTACAAAATGGTTTAAAATAATTATGCCAAATAATCTGTCTGCAGAGAAGGACAAGTTACCTGATACCCATGTGGACACATTTCATTTACAGCCAAATTAAATTAAACTTTTTCCTTCTCTCACTCAATTCATAATCAAATATGAACATCGTACTTTTTATAGTTATGTAATACGATATGCTGTGAAATGAAATGGCGAAATAGAACCAGTATTCACAGTACAAGACGTGTTATTCTGTTTTTATGCTGTACTGAATCAGGGATAAGCCTGCAGTACTGTGAAATATTCTCTTGCGGTAGCAATTTGTTTTGCATTTTTATGTAGGCTCTCAGAGCAAGGGCTATAGTTGTGGTGGTCTGAACGTTGAGTTGGACTCAGTTCAGGGGGATGTGATTTTATTTCTAAATAGTGCAGGCAGGCCAAACCGTTGTCAAACAGCATGACAACAGTTTGCCACGTTCGCAATGAGGAAAGATCATCCGCGTTTATGCTTATTCTGTATGCGTTCTCTACCCATCTCTCCCAAATTTGGGAACTCCCAGAGGTACATACGCTCTATCCGTGCTTTTTGGCGGCTGCCCCTGGTGGCAATTCGGGAGAACGCAGACGAGTGCGGCCTCTGGTCCGCTGCTCGCCGTGCAGACCTCAGTTTCCCAGCACCTCCAGGTCACATGACGGCCGTGCGCGGAGAGGAATTGGAGGAAGGCGCTTTGCACGCCGTGCGACAGGTGGAGGCCGCTGGCGTGCGGTCGGGCGCCGCTGTCCGACTGAGTGACATCCTCCCGTCCCTGGGGGGCGCTAGAGCTGCAGGGGTGCTAGCCACAATCAGTACTGGCATAGTCCAGAATCAATACCAGACCCTGGGGCTCACAGACTGGAACAGAGCCTTAACAAATACCAGACCATGGGGCCCATCCACACAATGGAACAGAGCCTTAACAGATACCAGACCATGGGGCCCATCCACACAATGGAACAGAGCCTTAACAGATACCAGACCATGGGGCCCATCCACACAATGGAACAGAGCCTTAACAAATACCAGACCATGGGGCCCATCCACACAATGGAACAGTGCCTTAACAGATACCAGACCATGGGGCCCATCCACACACTTGAACAGAGCCTTAACAGATACCAGACCATGATGCTCATCCACACATTGGAACAGAGCCTTAACAGATACCAGACCATGGGGCCCATCCACACAATGGAACAGAGCCTTAACAGACACCAGACCACGGGGCCCATCCACACATTGGAACAGAGCCTTAACAGATACCAGACCATGGGGCCCATCCACTCACTGGAACAGAGCCTTAACAGATACCAGACTATGGGGCCCATCCACACATTGGAACAGAGCCTTAACAAATACCAGACCATGGGGCCCATCCACACACGGGAACAGAGCCTTACCAGATACCAGACCATGGGGACCATCCACACATTGGAACAGAGCCTTAACAAATACCAGACCACGAGGCTCATCCACACAATGGAACAGTGCCTTAACAGATACCAGACTATGAGGCCCATCCATACACTTGAACAGAGCCTTAACAGATACCAGACCATGGGGTCCATCCACACACTGGAACAGAGCCTTAACAGATACCAGACCATGGGGCCCATCCACACACTGGAACAGAGCCTTAACAGATACCAGACCATGGGGCCCATCCACACACTGGAACAGAGCCTTAACAGATACCAGACCAGGGGGCCCATCCACACACTGGAACAGAGCCTTAACAAATACCAGACCATGAGGCCCATCCACACAATGGAACAGAGCCTTAAGAGGATGAGCCAACCAGCAGCCCACCTTTCATTTTTTATCGCGTGTGATGAATGATCATTTTGGGAAAAAGTATTAAAATATACCCAGAAAACCAATAAAAATTAGTAACCTAAGTAACAGAAATAATAGTCTGTATTAGCGAGAGAATTATACTTATCCATATCACCAATGTGCTGTATGGCTTTATATAGATGCTGACGTATATACAGTAACACCTTTTGACTTTTTGAAAAAGAGATTCTCAGAGCTGAAATTGTCAGTTCTCACACCACTGTAGAATGTGTCTGCCACATGGGTTCCACAGCAGGGGTGGAGGAGGGGTGTCACGGTAGGGGGGGGGCACGAGTTTGAGAGTGGGCCCCCACGTTTCTGTATCATTGCCTTGTCAATGGGCAAAAATGCCTGCAATGAGATTAATATTTTTTTAGCATTGTCGAAATGGGCCTATTGGCCTGTATTGCGACTGAGCGTGTTGTTTATTCTTTCTACATGGCACTAGGTACAAGCCCCTCCCCCTTCCCCACTAATCAAGGGCCCTACCAAGGAGCATGTGCGGGACAGAATGCAGTGAAATGACCTGAGCCTCCAGTCTGCCAATCATCATCATCTCCATTATGGGAGAATTCCTATCATCATGTAATATAATTTCAGGATTATATTACTGGTAAAATAAGAAGACTTAATAGACTTAATATCATTTTTAAAATGCATATATATACGCACACACACGCACACACATATGTATATTATACATATTCACACACATATATATGTACATTATATATATATGTATATATATATATATATAGACACACACACACACATATGAGAAAAAATTCTGTGCAAGCCACCCCTCCCCCCCCCCCCCCCCCGCTGAGTCCAGGTACAAATAAAAAGTCATGATGTAGAATCAGCTCCGTTCATGGTGAACTACTATTTTTCCTCAGAGTTTCCTGCAGGTAGTCAAAATCGATAAGACTGCAACCTTTAAATGTGAGATACAGAGAGAAGAGAAACTTCTTCCTCACCGGAATCTTAATCTACTGTGCGGTGATAAACTCAATAAGGCTTATATATATGACTTTGTGTCGGCACCAGTAACGCCCAGAGTGATTTCATGATTGTTCTTCAACAGTTTAATCTCCCCAGATGGCTCTTCCCATTTATTCCGGCTCAGTGGGGATGCTCGGTGCGCTCCACGATGTTACATTCACTATTACATTGGCGGAAACTTCTGGAAGGCCGGGAAACATTCATCGCATTAAAAGCACGGGATGTGAAACCAGAACAGCTCCACTGACCTGCGTACCCATGGAGAACGTTTGGTTATGGCAGCCCGGAGCGCGGTTGGTTGGACCAAGGCTCGCAGGCTGATTGGTCGAAGCGGCAGCGACCCTGCGATTGATGTTCCGCTCGTGGTCAGTGTATCTACAGCAGAATCAGACTTTAAAACTGCAGAACGGCTTCGTCCTGGAGGAGCCTGTGACCGCAACCGTGAGCGTGACCGCGAGCGTGACCGCAGACTCTCCCCAAGTCCAGGAGAGTTTTCAGGGCTTCTTTACGTCGCAGCTTTGAAACCGGATGGAACCGGATTTAGCGGAACCCATGCAAAGCTCATTACTGGCTCATCAGTGCCAATCTTCTAGCCCTCCAAGGGAACCCTGTCGCCTGTCAGAATCTGGTGCTGTCTGTGCTTTCCCACAGCGGTGGACTCAGGGTCTCGGGCTGTGTTCTCCAGGCCGATGATTATCACACTGTGCGCCGTTCTCATCCAGCTGGGTAGGAGGAGCATACGTCACTCATAACCAATGTGGCAAGATCTCGGCCACAGCAGTGAGTCAGAGCTCAATCATATGGACGGTGGGAGGAAATAAAAAAAAACATCTTTGATTATACCCTCGAATGTATATAAATGCACATCAATTCTTTGGCACAAGACAGTTCACCATCCAAATCTACACTGTAACCTGCAGACGGCGTCTGTTGTGTAAATATAGCTGTGGAGTGTTGGTGGCAGAGCATGGGGTGGGATTCTGTTCGCTGCGCTGCACAGGTGTTCGGATTACTGAGCGGCTCAAATGGCTCAGAATTGTGGGCAGTAGCCTGATTAGCCGCTGTGCCAAGAGACTGTGCCTGGTGACATCACAGAGTGCGAGTCACTGAGGTCAGAGGCTAAGGCTATACTGTGCTGCACAGGCATTCTTATACACAGCCTCACCCCACATACTGCTGCACAGGCATTCTTATACACAGCCTCACCCCACACACTGCACCACAGGCATTATGATGCACAGCCTCCTCCCACATACTGCACCACAGGCATTCTGATGCACAGCCTCACCCCACACACTGCAGCACAGGCATTCTGATGCACAGCCTCACCCCACACACTGCAGCACAGGCATTCTGATGCACAGCCTCACCCCACACACTGCAGCACAGGCATTCTGATGCACAGCCTCACCCCACACACTGCAGCACAGGCATTCTGATGCACAGCCTCACCCCACATACTGCACCACAGGCATTCTTATACACAGCCTCACCCCACACACTGCAGCACAAGCATTCTTATACACAGCCTCACCCCACACACTGCAGCACAAGCATTCTTATACACAGCCTCACCCCACACACTGCAGCACAGGCATTCAGATACACAGCCTCACGCCACATACTGCAGCACAGGCATTCTGATGCACAGCCTCATCCCACATACTGCAGCACAGGCATTCTGATGCACAGCCTCACCCCACATACTGCACCACAGGCATTCTGATGCACAGCCTCACCCCACATACTGCAGCACAGGCATTCAGATACACAGCCTCACCCCACACACTGCACCACAGGCATTATGATGCACAGCCTCCTCCCAATCTACTGTCACCCAACAGGCGCTGTCTGATGCACAGCTCACCCAACACACTGCAGCCAGCATTCTGATGCACAGCCTCAACCCACACACTGCAGCACAGGCATCTGATGCACAGCTCACCACACACGCAGCACAGGCATCTGATGCACAGTCACCCAACTGCAGCACAGGCTCTGATGCAGCTCACTGAGGCTACAAGCCAACACATGCAGCACAGTTACAAGCTACCACACTGCAGCACAGGCATTCTTATACACAGCCTCACCCACATACTGCACACAGGCATTCTGATGCACAGCCTCACCCACATACTGCACCACAGGCATTCTGATGCACAGCCTCACGCCACACACTGCAGCACAGGCATTCTGATGCACAGCCTCACCCCACACACTGCAGCACAGGCATTCAGATACACAGCCTCACTCCACACACTGCAGCACAGGCATTCTGATGAACAGCCTCACCCCACACACTGCAGCACAGGCATTCTGATGCACAGCCTCACCCCACACACTGTAGCACAGGCATTCTGATGAACAGCCTCACTCCACACACTGCAGCACAGGCATTTAGATACACAGCCTCACCCCACACTGTGCAGCACAGGCATTCTGATGCACAGCCTCACTCCACACACTGTAGCACAGGCATTCTGATGAACAGCCTCACCGCACACACTGCAGCACAGGCATTCTGATGACCTCTTATGGAAATATAGTAGACACCCTAATTGACTTAACACAGGAAATGTATGGTAATATGAAATGTGTGGAGTTGTGAAAAATTGAGTTTGAATGTCTTTAGCCGAGGTGCATGTAAACTTTTGGCCTCAGCTGCATGTTTCCTAGCTGCATGTTTGTCAGTGAGTGGTCCCCAGTATGTTTGTTAACGAAGCCATTATGGGGTCCCTGCAGTCACACATGCCAGCTTCAGTTCTGATATTGCAGCAGAAATAGGGCCGTTTCAGCTTTGGCGATGAACAAGAGAACACATTACAAACACCAGATCTGGGTCAAATACGTATTTGTTTTGGATCCAAAATACTTTTCTGTGCTCTGTTGATTTTGCCTGGTGTAATTGAGCCTACCAATATGACCAAAAGGCGAGGTTTGCACTTTTTGAGAGTATTTCATCGGTTCCAATACACCAGACAAGATCAGTAAAGCGCAGAAAAATATTTGAATCCAAAACAAATACATATTTGACCCAGGTCTGACAAACACAATATATTTCTATGCCAAAAGTATGACCTCATATGACATAGACTGTATGTCTCATAGGAGCTGAAGGGAAAAACCCACCATCAGATGGTATTTGGTGCAAAAAGTCACATTTATATTCCTGTATATTAATGCTGTGCCACTTTAAATTAGTTTTAATTTAACAAATTCCTCATGCATCAAAAGCAATAAACAATCAATGACATACAACAGGCACGAGGAAAGGTGAGCTCATGAAAAATGCCTTGGACAATGGCGACCGACTACCACGATTTTCAAAACAAAGAGAAATGCCACCCGATGAAATTTTTTGTTTGATCGCGGTGAGCCTTGGCTTTAATCCACTGACCGAGCGTCAGCTAACAGGAAACGCTAATTACAAGGAAAACTTTAAACACGATGCCAACTCCATTCCCTCCCTCTCCGCCCTTGGTTCGGTATTGACCCGACACCACAATCAAACTGTCCAATCAAACTACTTCATCATCACCGCTGGCCACTTTTCTTCTGTCATCTTGAGCTATGGCGGCCAAAATGGGCCTTGTAGTTTTTCGCTGTTGGATGATTAATACCAGCAATAACGTTCATTTTCCCGAAACCCTTTGACCCATTGATTCACTGTGAAAGTCTGTTGGCTCAGAATGAGAACAACTTGACGCTCCCTCCTCCTTTCAATTTGTAAGGGTAGTTTACCAAAAATAAATGAATCTGGTTCTCTGGTTGGTCAGGAGCTGTGACAGAGCATGTTTCAGATGAGGTTATGCGGCAGGGACGTCTGGAACGAAACTGGAAGTGCTCGTTTTGAGTTTGGAATGTGCGTTTTTCCTCTTGTCTTTCAGCTCCACTCTTCTCTTTCAGCTGTTTGTCACACCGCTCGTTCATTCGCTTCACCCCATCTTCCTGGTTACTCTACCATTTCCTTACTCCCCACCCATTCCCGACAGAGCATGGGGGAACTCTTGAGCCCTGACTGAGGCTGTATATTCTGTTAAAACTTTGGCTTTTGTGCCATGGCCTATCCACCGGATTGCCCTGAATCACTGGCCTTTTACTTTCTATTAATTCTGCTAGGCTTGATCACTGAACACACCAAGCATTATTCCACACATTAAAAAAGGACTGTGAGTTAAATTAAGAACAGCTGTTGGCTGAAAATGGCCACAGGCATGCTGTTTAATGCTAAATAAATGTAATTTATTCAAAACTCCAGAGTGGCTCCAGTGCAGTGCTGGAATGGGCAGGAGCGGGTAGCAGCTGCATGGAGCGAGGGGGGTGGGGGGGAGCTTGCCTTGCGTGGAGACGGATGGACACACGGACATCACAGGCATGGGGGGCACAGACACCCCCCCAGAAGGAGCTGTAGCTGACCCTGCTGGAGGATGCCTGGGGAACCCTGCTCTGGAAGTGACCGAGAGCTCTCCCACACCCCGGAGTGTGGCTCGACCAATCAGCTGCGGCCTCTGACACTACGGGCCAGATTTACTGGAGGATTTTAGGAACTCCAGAAGGCAGGCAGTAATTTGCGTTGATTTGCGTTGATAGCCGAAATATATATTTTTTTACATTTTTTACACAAGTTACATTTGTTTTATCGAAAGGATGTAAGACCTCTATTGAAATCATGAGCTAGTGCAAAAACGTAGTGCTGACTTTAAACAAATTATAACAAATGTTCTGCGTATGCGTTCTGTAGGGTGTACTGTATATTGTATAAGGACAGTTTTACCTTCAGCTGCTCCATGGCCTTCTCCCATCACAAGTTCATCCGTGTCTATTCCTTCCACCACCACAACTTGATCATTCCACCTGTTGTTCTATCGGTGTTAATATTCTTTCCTTAGTTGGACCAGCATCTGTGTCTTTTTTTTTCTTTTTGTACGGTTCCTAACATCATGAAATTTCTTCATGAATTAATTTTGGATGTGGTGTCACTCCAAATTTTTATCCTCTCTGTTTGTGTTGTATTGCTATGCTACAATGCAGTATTGTGAAGCTTGTTCCTCATTGATCATTACCTTTATTTCCTGGGCCCTGTTTCATGAAGCTGGATAACAGCACTGAGTAAAACCCAGAACCCTCCCAAATCTGGAACATGGACTGAAGTAAATATAGCTGTTCTGAGTTTTACTCAGTGCAGTTATCCAGCAAACTCAGTACTCCTGCTTTGTGAAATACTCCCTGATCAGTAAATTTGTTGGTTATTTTTACTGCTACTTGTACGGTAAAACCTAGTCAGAAGGATTTTTTTGACAGTATGGTACTCTCTGGAATACTACAATTTGGTATCAGTAAGAAGGCACAGCTGCCCATTTATAGTCAATACGAGTAATGTTAACCTCACAGCAAAAAAAGATTTTATGATCCTGGGACACCATCGCTGGTCTGCAGACCAATCCAACACATGCAGTAGTCAATAGTAGCTTGTAATGTTTCTGGTAATGACAGTTCAGAATGAGGGACTGTGTACTGTTGAAGACAAGCCACTGATGCATCTAACAAAACAGCAGAATTGCACACCGCAGAAATCACTTTGTGAACCACTGCATATGAGCCATAACGTTGATGCGGCTGGACTCAAGCAACGCGAAACAGTGACCGTGAAAACATCCAGTGCTTCTAAGGAAG
Organism: Anguilla rostrata; assembly: GCF_018555375.3. Lineage (NCBI taxonomy): Eukaryota > Metazoa > Chordata > Actinopteri > Anguilliformes > Anguillidae > Anguilla > Anguilla rostrata. The sequence goes on along the minus strand of NC_057946.1, from coordinate 39,407,222 downwards.
TAAAAATGGCTTTAAAAGATAAATAATTAAATGCACAGAAACAGGGGTCTGGTACCATTTCCTTTTTTTGGGCCCAAGTTCATCACCTGATCACCTGTCTCCATTGATGGACCCCACTGATGCATTCTGGGACAGCGTGTCCCTCAGCCGGATGTGCGTGCAGTCACAGATAGACCAATAGGGTAACAGGGTAATAGGCACCCCCTCCCCCCGAACCACGTGGACCCCCAAGCCCTGGTTCAGTGCCTCATCGCAAAGTAGCCGAGGACCTCTGTCAGCCTTTTAAAGACGTCCCACTCATCGCTGCCAGACGGGACGTCCTGAGCCGGTTCCCCACAGCCCTGACCCCTGAACAAGCCCAGGGCCAAGCACCATCTCTAGGGGTCTCTGGGGGCCCGAATATGCTCGCCCTATGGTTCTGACCGGTCTCAGTCACGACCCGGTTTGACCTACACATCATTTAAGGAGAGCAAAGGTCGCAGGCAGCCAAAATCAGAGGCTGTAGAATCCGGCAGGGCTGTGCACCTTTGTGGGGTGCGAAATCCAACTCAATATTTGCATTCTGAAGCTCAGCAAGCTGTCACACCCTGGGAAAACAGCATTTGTTGCTACGTCAAAACGACTTTCCGCTAGCCTGGCAAAGCATTAAAAACAAATTAATTCATGAATACATAAAATTACCAAAAAATGAAATAAGAAGATAAACAATCTGAGAAAAATATAAAATAAAGTTAATTGGATTTCTCCATTTTAAATATGTATTATTTCAGTTGTACATTGTGTTTTTTTCTTGAACTTCATTAGCTAGGATTTAGCACCCACATTATTTATATATATTTTTTCAGCTGAGAACATTTTCCACATTATTTTATGCAGTAAAAAATAATTCTTAAATCAAGTATGATGGAATTCATGAAATTATTCATTTAAACATTCTTTTTTTTTTTTTTTACCTTTGGTTGTTTTAATTTATTCATTTTGTTAAAGCAGTAGGGATTGTGAAATTAGAGACTGGCAGATTTTTGGACAGCTGGTCAGCTGCTCAAAAAAAACTCCCACCTCCAACCCAGATGCCACATTTTTCAGGCCACACCTTTTTTTTTTACATTTCTTGGATTTTCAGTTCTTATGAGCATGAAGTAGACATAAGGGTGGTTTGATTTATAATAATAATAATAATAATAATAATAATAATAATAATAATAATAATAATAATAATTATTATTATTATTATAGGCTAATAATAATTGCATGCTATTGTCAGCAGCAGCAGTAGTAGTAGTGTTAATTGTAGTTTTATAGGATTTTTCTTGTTCTGAGTTTTCTGCGCTAAATCTGCGACTGTGATCATTTTTGTATTTGAGAAAAAAATGAGCAGCTCACTTCAATACCAGCCCAGGTAGAAGGAGTTAACAGGTTAATAATAATAATAATAATAATAATAACTGGTTTATTTACTGAAAGTATATTTCGGCTAAAGTACATTTGGTTCAATCCAGGACGAGTGAATCACTCGTTCACTCTAAATGTTTTGCTCACTGAATCCAGAAGCCCGGTTTCCGCCCCATGAGCCCAAAGCAAGGCCAGTCGATATGAGTCAGACTCAGGGCTCCTCCGGAGAAGGCCAAGTCAGGGCAGGTGGGACATTCTTTGAAGTGTACCTCGCTCGTTACTGTAGGTTTATATTGTACAACCTCAAATCAATGCGCACATCCACAGAAGTCATGCTTGCTGGCAGTACATCATGCATTTTTTACAACCACGGAAGAAAAAACCTGATTTTCTAAAAAAATAAATAAAAAAAAATCTAAAAATCTGTTGCTCTTGGGAGTATTTAACAGCAAAATATGTACATTTTGTGCCAAGGAGCAGTTCCGATGTTGAATGTGGTGTTAAACACTTTATCACCATTCTTAAAAACCTTTCAGCAAGGATTTTGAATTAATGGCTAAAAATGATACAGCCCTGTGTTTATGTGATGCAGACTGTCACTTTTTTAAACCCGTTTTAACCTTATCTTTCCGTATTTGTTGGAAACTTTTTGTCTTTAAACCTCTCTCCACCTTCCCTTTTCCAGGCCCTGGCAGACTATCGGGCTCCCTTTTGTTTAAAGCCCATTAATATTTATAAATTAATTTCATACTTTGTTAAACGCAAGCTGCCGTGGTTTGCCTATTCATGAAGCAATGGCTGCTGCCCGGGTGTTCCGTTAATCTTCCGTCTGTTTCCAATTAATCTCCTTTCCTTTCTTCTTCACTCAAAAGTCAAAGCGCTGCTTTAAAAATAAATCAAACAGTCAAAGGCCTGATTGTAAAACATCGATACTGGTCCCTCTCCTTCCTTGTTAGCTGCTAAACGATGGAAACAACTCAGACAATGTCAAATCCCTCAGAAACAGGCGCAAATAAGATCACGTGACATCTTTTTCCTTCTGCCCTTACCCTGGGCTGGAAGTTTTGTTGTATTGCTTGGGAGTTTTTGCCCATAGATCAAAGAGATCAAACTAAATGGTTTTATGTCTACTGGAGGAATTGTGGCCCAGCTCATGTATTATCTCCATAGGGAGGCTAAAATACGCTGTCTACACAGTAAACGGTTTGCTTTTTAAAAGCTGATCTGATAGACTAGGAGGGCACTTTAATGTGCATTGCTGGATTCCACTGTCAGACACAGTACTACAGTGGTCTGGGTATGACAGCATCAGAATACCAAATACATTTCTTTTGAGGTTGAGCAACATGAATCTTCAAAAGTGACATACAAACCTTATATCACTTCATAAGTCACAAAGGATTGCCACATCTTCTACCAGGCATTAGCCATTAAGCAACATAATTAGTTTTGTGTCACCCTTGAGACAATTGTATTTCTCCTTGTAATCTTGTAGATCTGAAACTATTGTTTTCATGGTGATTCTAATATGCAAATATTGAATACAGTGAATGACTTATAATGTATGTCACGTGAATGTTTTATGTAAATGACAATCCAGTTCCCCAGCTCTTGAATGTGTGAACAATTCTTTCTTTATCTGTGCTGTGTCCTCCCTCAAAGATGTAGGATCAATAGCAATCGAGCAAATAACAGGGTTCGGTCAAGATGGTGGAAAATTAACACCACAGAATCCAATAATGTAGGATTGCTGTTGTATTTCTATCAAATTACACATTAAATATTTAATCTTGGATGGCAAATGCAAACCCATAATCATCAGTCAATTTAACTATAATTCTTATCATTCAATGCATATCCTTCAAAACAGGGAATACATAACAATAAAAAAAACATTTCTGTGCGATGTATGATGCACAAACACAGCTACGCACACACACGCATGTGCACACACACACACACACACACACACACACACAAACACTCACAAACTATTATTATATCTAAAGATGCAGACTGAAATGATTACTGCTACTACTAGGTTTGGACTCATTGATTAAATCAAATGTGTGCTTTCTCTGTGATTTTTGTATTTGTGATTTTCTTCCAGCTTTCAGATGATGATCTTCAGGAAAACAAAATGCAACTGGAGCGAACCAGAATGGATGGGTCAGAGGTAACTGCTAACAAGCAGGTTACAGTAAGACTCGTGCTCTGCTTGTGTGATATTTCAACGCATGACACACATAATAAGTCATTAACTTACATCCATGACAGGGGATACTGTCTGCACAATATACTGTAGGCCAGATAATTTTAGCTGATCAGTTTCAGTTCACTGTTCAAAACAAACTGTCAAATTTTTATTCAATCTAATACTCTGAATGTAAGCTTCTAAATGTAAGCTCTCATAATGCTAAGTGCTCAGTTTAGACGAAGCAGTAAGCTCTCATAAAGTTATGTGCTCAGTTTAGACTAAGCAGTAAGCTCTCATAATGTTATGTGCTCAGTTTAGACTAAGCAGTAAAATGGTGACAGTGAACCCAGTGATGACCCAGAGGTATCTCTAGAAGATTCCATTGCCACGTTATCTACAGACTCAACTCTTTTTCTCATCACCTTTGATTTATTGTCCTCTGAGCCCCGCTCACTGTGCTGCTCAGAGGATTAAAACTCATTTTAAAGAAGAATGTAAGAATGGCAATAAAAAAAATTGTCCCATTAATCTCACCAAAATGGCATGAAAATGATTGAAACTGCTGAAAAACAACTTAATAACTTAGAAATAAGTCAGAAAAACACTAAAGTGTGGCGCTGTTTTCAGGGCATTAGCCACAGTGTGTGTACCCCAGACATTTGTACCCTGATGCGTCTCTCCCGCCCAGTGTTTCATTTGGCTCTCCCTCTCTCTCTGTCTCTCTCTGCTCTCTCTCCATCCCTCTCTTCTCCCCTCTCTGCTCTCTCTCTCTCTGTCTCTCTCTCTCTCTCATTCTGTCTTTGTCTGTTTCTCTCTCAGGCTTTAGCCTTAGCACAGCAGGTGTTATCCAGCGTTGCCAAATAATTTCCTAATGCAGACATGTGAAGCTACAGATATGAACATTCTTCAAAAGTGACTTCCCCCAAATTAAATGGACTGCAACTGATGAACAATAGCGTTGGGAAAAGATTAAATTAGATCTTGATTAATTCATGAAAAGACAGCCTCTCTCTCTCTCTCTCTCTCTCTCTCCATCTCTCTCTATTGCTTTCAGTTCTTTCTCTAAAATAGGCTTTCAGACCGTTCACATTGCTTTTCCAACACCAGGCCACCGCAGGTTGTTGTACTCTGCGTCAATGTGCCGCTGCAAAATGGTGGCTGTGTTTCTTCTGAACATGTCTTTAATTCCACCTCTTCTTAGACCGGCATCTCCTCCTGCTGCTGATAACTCGTCACTGCCCCTGCTGGGCAATTCAAGCCATTACAGCATTACCGATTCAAGTCATTATGACCTTCCTCACTTCAGTACCTTCCAGCCACAGACCCCGGCAACTGTACAACTATACATCTGCGGACTGACAACAAAGCCTTTTCTGTTGATTGCAACATTGTGTTCCTGCCTCTGTTGCCTACGGCCCAGATTCAGTCTGACCTCAGCATGTTTTATAAATGCCTCTGACTGATTAATGTTGACGGGTGTTACTTTAAAAAAAACTCACATTCATTTTTCATTCTTGTTGAGGGGAAGTGTGGGACACCACTGGCACGATGAGGGAGAGTACCGAATCTAGATGTCGACATTTATGAAGAGCCCGTCAAGTCAATTTAAGACTTGGAAGCAAAGTGCTTTCAATCTTTAGTGACTGAAACAGCGACTAAAAGGAATCATTTAAGTGTTGAAGAACAGCGAAAAACAGCAGGTGCTGTAGTTTCTTAGGACTGCAGTTTGGGACCCAGTCCTATAGAAATATTGACCTCCTTCCTGAGTTCCTTTATTATTGAATGTTTGTCACACTGAATGCTTTCAGATCTTTAGACAAACTGTAATATTAGACAAAGGGAAATTGAGTAAGCACAAAACATTTTTAAACATATTTTTTTCATTTATTTAATGTAAAAAGTTATCGAACACCATGCCGTGTGGAAAAGCAATTGCCCCCGTAGTTTCTCAATCAACCAATTAACCAAATTTAATTGATAATTTGATTGAGGTGATTGAACACAGCCAGGCTTGATTGCAGCCAGCCCTGTGGAACCTAAATCTCACTCTGAGATCATTCACTGTGACAAATATGCAGTAATAGAGGAAATCAGGAAGGGGGCAAATGCTTTTCATGGCACTGTGAAAATGAATGTGCAGGCAAACTTTGGGATGGATGTTTTCAGTGGTTGGGTAGCACATCGTTTTAAAACACTGGGTTTCTGTGTGTGGCTGCGCTTTAAAAATGTACCAAATCCCGACCGCACTATTGCAACTGTGGCTGCCCGTCCTATAGGTGCGTGCTAATCAACAGTATTTTTTTTTTAAAATGGCCTTGCCATTGGCCAGGGAGAGTTTCAGTTGATGGGACTACTGTATGTCTCCTCTTTAATATAGGATTGATTCCTCCATTCGATGGGGTCTTCAGTAGCTGCATGTGAAATTCACTCTGGAGGCTAACGCTGTGCTGCTCAGCTGGTAGAGACTGCAGAGCGTATTTAGCCTGATTTATACTTTGCCACGGCAACCCTTTGTGTGTGTCGTGAGGCAAAACTGAAGACAGTTCAGTTGAAAGTACGTCAAAAGGGTTGCGCGGCAAATTATAAATCGGGCTTAACGAAGTATACATCAGGCTTTAGAGCCAGTGGCCAGGCTAACTGTTTAGCACACAGCTACATGAAAGCTTGTCCAGAATGGGATGTTGCATACTGTCTTAATCAGACCTAAATCGTAGGGCGAGTACTTTTTTATGACGTATTTAATACAACATGAATACGTAATAAACTACAATGGAATGTATATACATGAAATCCATGTAATATGGAAATATGAACAAAATATTCAAAAGGGGAACATAACATTTTGTTGAGGACCCCCGAGGCTCATTTGTGGTCCCTTGGGGGTCCCCGGACCCAAGTTTGGGAACCCCTGGTCTGTGACATTTTGAGCACACCAGCTGGAGAGGGCAGCCGATCCGCATCAGTTTCCTGGAAAAGAACAAAATTTAGAACAAGCAGAGGAACAGCTGCTGGCAGCCTGTTCCTCTGGCACTTGCCTGTTTATTCAGAGCCACGCACTTCAGACGCTCTTGATGAGAGAGCGCGATGCAGACGTCCTGATAACTCACTTGGGGGGGCTGGCGAGAGCTCGTGTTTTCAGGCTGACATTCAAGCTCTCAATCCAACGTGACACAATCTGTCCATCAAAGCCAAAACCGTTATGTCAAGCAGCAACAAATACAGCCCCAGAGCCTCAGCCATGTTCCTTTTTAACAAGACAGATAAACATCCTGCAAGTCTGCCAGTTGGCTTCTTACGACAAACCAGCCAATAAGGAAACACAGACGTGGTGATTACTACTCAGGAACATATCAATCTCGCAACTCCAACTCATTGGCACATGCTCCAAAAACAACCTTTTAGTTCCACAGATCACTGTGATAATCTATTAAGAATTCCAATTTGGCTCAAAGGCGTATCTGGCAACCCTGGCGAGCTGATTTAATGAAGAGCATTGCTGCCTAAGGCCCCAGCAGCCCTATCAGGTCTGGCATTCACTGTCCTGCCAACAGCACCCTCTGTTGGTCTGGAAGGGGACTGTCTCCACACACTTGACCTGCCACTGCTTACAGCACAGCATGTCTCACTGCTGAACCCTTGGGGCTGGTTTTACAAACACAGATCAAGCTTAGGCCTGGACTAAACTGAGTTTAGTATGGATCATCTCCATTTCAGATAGAGTTTAGTCTAGGACTAGGATTATCTGTGGTCTGCAAAACCAGCCCATGATGTTTAAGTAAGGTAAGCTGTCTTTACTAACCCATGTAAGAGATCTTCAAGTACTCGACAGACAAAACAACATTTGTGTCTTGGACTCCTGGCTGTGGAATATGGCATGTTGAGCTCAGCTCCTGGCCAAAAGAAATTGGGAAAAATAATACACATTGATTGGTTGCTCTGATTATTTACACTGTGGAACTTCCGATCAAATTTCTTGTTCTTTGTAAAAGCAAACAAGGTCATGCTTATTGAACAGGATAGAGCTTTCATAGACATAAATGAATGAGTCCGTAATATTGACGATTCCGGATGCTTCATTCAGGAGATAAATTGTTAAGTATACAAGAGAAATAAATAGATATTTTCCAAATAAAAGTTTGGCTGAAAATAGCTGCCTCCTCCGGTCACAGAAAAAACTAAACTAAACATTTTTGTCTGTATCTTAGTGAAGGATGAATAAAATGCCTGACAAACGAGAGGATCCTTGTGTGAAGCCGAAAGAATAAAAATGAGATTCTCTTCCTCTCCCAGGACAGTGCCTATGGATCCCTCATACCCATATTGCAAAATTTAATCATGCAGTCAGCAGTTTGTTCAAAAAACATGGAATTATCTTCTCAACTCAGCAGGGAGGCATAATTCAACATGCATACATACATTATTAATTATGCATTACATTTGACTGATTATATGGAGCCCTGAGACTGTAGTTGCTGGTAACCCTGAACATTTGTGATGCTGAATAGCTGCACTAGGAGCATCACGTAAAGACGAAAGTCTTTTCCGTTTGATCTTATAACCAATAAGGCGCTCTAATGTAAACACAATGGACGTGACAGGACCTGGTTTGTGTACAGACAGGCTGTGGAAACAGCACTGCTACAGGCTTCAGTCTACAGCCGGTCTCAGGCTGCAGAGACCCGTGGTCAAGCTTTCACTCGTTATTAAAAAACTCGCGACGCTTAATGCTGCTTTTTTTTATTGCCTTGTTTTAAACATCACGCAGCCATGGAAACCGGCGATGCCAGGAAGCCGCCGAGCGACGGCTCAGCGACGGCTCAGCCGGAGCGTGAGGGGAAAAGAGAGCGCTGGCTGTCTCGCTCTGCGCGGGTGTCCCCCAGGAGTAGGCCTTCGTCCTCGTAGATTTGCGGAGGACACTGTACAGATGGGAGGGGTCTACCCCCCCCCGAGCACGGTGGCGTAGTGGTTAGCACTGTTGCCTCGCAAGACGGAGGTTCCGGGTTCGACCGGATCCTCTCTGCGTGGAGTTTGCATGTTCTCCCCGTGTTCGCGTGGGTTTGCTCCAGGTACTCCGGTTTCCTCCCACACTCAAAGTCATGCATGTTAGGTGCGCTCCTGCAGGTGCCCTTGACCAAGGCACTGGCCTCAGAACTGGAGTTGGTCCCCGGGCGCTGCGCTGTGGCTGCCCACTGCTCCTAAGTAACTAGGATGGGTCAAATGCAGAGGACAAATTACCCCACGGGGTTCAATAAAAGTATATCTTATATCACATACCCTCTCCATGTTATCGGCGGCAGTGCGGTACAGCGGTTAGGGAACTGGGCCAGAAACTCCGAAGTTGCAGGTTTGATTCCCGAGTGCGGGATTACTGCTGTACCCTTGATCAAGGTTGTTAAGCTGAAGTTCTTCAGTAAATATCAAGCTGTATTAATAGAGTGTGTGTAAAAAAAAGACTGTGAGCTGCGTAGGTTGATCTGGATAAGAATGTCAGGTAAATGCAACGACCTTCAAGGAGATACATTACACAGGAAGATAGGGACAAAATATCAACAAACTGTGAGCTCTCTCTGTGACAAACTGTGAGGTCTCTCTGTGACTCTTGGACAAACCACAAGCTCTCTCTGTGACTCTGGGACAAACCACAAGCTCTCTCTGCGACTCTGTGAGAAACCACAAGCTCTCTCTGTGACTCTGGGACAAACTGTGAACTCTCTCTGTGACTCTGGGACAAACCACAAGCTCACTCTGTGACTGGGACAAACCACAAGCTCTCTCTGTGACTCTGGGACAAACCACAAGCTCTCTCTGTGACTCGGGGACAAACCACAAGCTCTCTCTGTGACTCTGGGACAAACTGTGAACTTCTCTCTGTGACTGTGGAAAAACTGTGAACTCTCTGTTGATCTGGGACAAACCACAAGCTCTCTGTGACTCTGGGACAAACCACAAGCTCTCTCTGTGACTCGGGGACAAACCACAAGCTCTCTCTGTGACTCTGGGACAAACTGTGAACTCTCTCTGTGACTCTGGGACAAACTGTGAACTCTCTCGTTGACTCTGGGACAAACCACAAGCTCTCTCTGTGACTCTGGGACAAACCACAAGCTCTCTCTGTGACTCTGGGACAAACCACAAGCTCTCTCTGTGACTCTGGGACAAACTGTGAACTCTCTCTGTGACTCTGGGACAAACCACAAGCTCTCTCTGTGACTCTGGGACAAACTGTGAACTCTCTCTGTGACTCTGGGACAAACCACAAGCTCACTCTGTGACTGGGACAAACCACAAGCTCTCTCTGTGACTCTGGGACAAACCACAAGCTCTCTCTGTGACTCTGGGTTATTTTTGAATCTTTCTTGCACTGTGGGCTTTGTTACACCTTTTTCAGAGACGATGTTGTTCACTTCAGAAAGTATTCCTCCAGCTATAATTAATTCACTTAATGATAGCAAATGTACTGCCATGCACTCTTTGAGAGATTCAAATCTCTTCTGCTCAGCTGGCTAATTACCAGCCTGTCATGGGTAGTGCGAGACAGGAGTCAGATCCCAGTGAGCACCAGCTTGGTATACGCCACGTAAGTTCAGTAAAAACCTGGGGACATTCGATTGAAAAGTGAAAGTTTTCTACCCAACCAGGACATACCCAGACTACATCCGGGTAAAACCTGAACTAAAACCGAAGCTATCCTGAGCCAGCCTAGTCCATTTATGTCCAAACACCTCTCGGCCTAGATTTCCGCCCTGGACTGCCTCTAGATTCGGGCTTGTGGCGGCTGGAATGTGTTTGTGTGACAGCTATTCCCTCGTAGCCGGCCCGGACACCCACAGGACAGGACCGGGGGTGCCTCCCGCTCTGACCTGCCTTAGCCGGTGATTTTAACTTGCTCGGACGGGCTCAGACTAAACGGCCCAGAGTAAAAGATGAGCCGGTAAAGATAAGACCCTTTAAAAACTCCCAGGGCTGTAATTAATAACTGGAAAGAGAAAAGTAAATGAGGGCGATATTTAGAAAGTTTTTATTTACTTGCGATATCCAATGTATCAAAAGGATAAATATATATATTTCTAAGTTAAAAAAAAAAAGTTTAGAGAATTTACAATTTATCAGAACCGCATTGCCCATCGTCCGCCGTGGTCTGAAGACGCACCTCTTCTGATTATACCTGGACTAACCAGCTATCCTCACTCTGCGTATCATTGCTTTCACTTAAATTCCCCTCTTTCATGCTACACATGTACCTCCTGTGCCACTTTCATGTTACATGTACCTCTATCCAGCACTTATTGTGCCTTGTGTCATTGTCAAGATGTTGTAGCTTGTAATGCCTCCTAGTCTGACTTTGCATAGGTTAGGTCAGAGTAATGTTCACTGTGTGAACTGGAGATAATGTGTTCATGGCTATGAATAACTGCACAAAATGAGTACTGTACCTTATCGGACCTGTGTACCTGTGTTTTCTAGTTGTTCCAATGACCTTTGGTATGCATTTATTGTACATCGCTTTGGATAAAAGCTTCTGCCAAATAAATGAAATGCAATGTAATGAGAAGGAGAGAAAAAACTGAAGAAAATTCTTTGTGGGTAAATCTAAAATTTTTACTTCTATTTGTTACACCAATGTCATTTGAATGCATTATACATTAAACATTTTTGCAGTGTAGATTTCTCTGTGTTTTTAAAATATTTTTTCTGAAACAATTAGATTTGACAAGAGTGATAAAGACAGGGTGAAATTCTGGTGTATAATCAAGATTTTCAGAACAAATGAATGCATAATCGATGAACAAACATATTGAGAGATGTTTGGCACCCATTGCTGAGCTCAGTTCCCATTCAGTAATCTTTGTGGTGACAGTCTGCCCTACATTATGGCAGAATTGATTAAAAAGTCAGTATTTATTTTGTTCTGTATAAATGAGACAGTGCTGAATGTCAAATGCGTTTGCTCCATGGATTTCTAAATTTGATCAGAAATACAATAAAAGAAAGAGATTAATGTTTTAACTGACATTGAACACCAGCTGTTGCTTTCTGCAAAAAAACATTTATGAGTTGCAGAAAATGTGAAAAACAGACTTATGTTATCTCCATCGCTATACTTCCTTGCCTTTAAATAATTTAAAATGTACACCATGCAGACACAGCTGTGGATTATTAGTAATGTTTGGGGGCTACAAACTTTGTGCCCGACTAATATTGATAAAGAGCTTGAGCCATAGTTACAACGTTTACACAAAACAGGGTAAAATTTGTTTCCAAAAAAGAAGCACGACTGTGTTTTCCTGTGTGTGCGTGTGTGTGCGTGTGTGTACGTGTGTGTGTGTGTGCATGTATGTGTGTGTGTGTGTGTGTGTGTGCCTGCATGCATGTGTGTGCGTGCGTGAGTGCATGTGTGTGTGCGTGTGTACATACATGTGTGTGTGTATGCGTTTGTGAGACTGCATGTGTGTGTGTGCCTATGCGTTTGTGGGAGTGTGTGTGTGTGTGTGTGTGTGTGTGTATGCATTTGTGTGTGTGCGTGTTTGTGTGTGTGTGTTTGTGGGGGGTTGTCTTACCAGTTTTACCAAAAAATGTTAGCATACAAAACCACTTCCAATCTCTCTGCTCTCAGCACCTTTTCTGCCAAAACTGCACCTCCTCCTCCTCCTCCTCCTTTCTCCAGCTCTACAGAATCTTATATTCTGCTCTATCCTCCTATTTTTCATCCCCCAGCTGTATTGACAATCGTGGGGCACAGGAAACCTGGAAATGAATGTTTAAATGGAAAAACGAAAAGAAAAAAAACATCTCATCCATCTCAATTTCCAATAAAAAAAAATACTTCTTAGGTCCAGGAAACTGAAATGTGTGAATTCTTTGCTGATGTGTTGTTTTAATACTTTTTTTGAATTCACAAACGGCAGAGGGACATTTTAAAATGAGTCTTGCAAAAAAAAAAAAAAAAAAAAAAAGCATGGCTGTGCTGAAATTGGCTTGGCCCAACACCAGGTTTTGGTCTCCGGGGTTGATTGGATGTCAGCTACGTAACAAAAGCGTTAAGTCCAGTGCAATCCTCTCTACATGTAATAGGTAAATGGTGCTCTTGCCACTTGTGTGCGGGTAAGGTAAGCTAAGTCGAAAATGCCTAAGCATTGCCCCTCCTCTGGATGCAGAGAGAGCAAAATGCTTTTTTATTTGCACAAAAATGAAAAGACACTGCAATATTACTGTAACTTGTACAGTTAGCATTTGCAGTGCCCATTTTCGCCTGGAACTAGTGACGATAAAATAGCTTTCTTGCATAAACATGTGGAATTCTTTATTAGGGTGTAATGTCCAGAGTTTGAGACTGCTATAGAGCATAAAGCTAGTGTACAGTAGCTTAGCATTACAACATTATTACACATTGAATGATCTTCAGGTTTAACTACACGATGGTAAAGCCTAGTTTATGTTGTTATGTTGTTTTCTTTCGTTTTGTCTGGTAGTGTAAGGTTACTGCTCTAACCTTGCACTAACATAGCCAATGATGAGGAATGGTTTACATATGAGGGGTCTTACGGATATGAATGTTAAGGAGCGCAGGATACACACCCACCCTGTCCTTGTCTGCTGAACTGGACACAATAATCTAATAATGTTTATTAAATAATAATAATAATAATAATTTAATAAATTCATTCTATGAATGCTCACCTCTGGCTTAAACCCGTAAATAAATTATTATAACCACCCTACGAAGCCTGCACCACTACCTGATGCAATTTAAACTCAGGAGAGTCCAGCAGCACTGGCTAGCGATACCAGTTTATGAAGTGGATAAGCGGTCCGAACGCATTTCATGCAGTGCTGCTGCAATAGAACCACCTTTCTCTCCAGCACAGAACAGGTGGAACGCCTGCGGTAGTATTGATGTTTAATTAATGACTTACGATGATTCTGGCCTTCACTGGCTGTCTGAAGACATGTGTGGAAGACATCCACTGAGGTCCAAAGGGAAATACAAGGCACATCCCCCCCATCCCCTCTGAATGACATATTACTATACGTCTATCTGCTTGGACTGAATATTTTACCAGCTAGTCTAACTATCTCTGACTGTAACCTGCCCAGCCCATTTTACCATTTGATCTGCTAGATCACTCATTACATTCCTGTTACCATTCGCTCAATCATTACCGTCAGACTAGCCGGCCAGTGGAGGATGGGCTCCCCCTCTATAGCCGGGTTCCCCCCGAGTCTTTCTCACCACCATTTTATTTCCCGCTGGGGAGTTTGTTTTTTTATTTGTTTGTTTTACCTCAATTGCCTGTTTTTCAGAGATTCACGCCTGGTTTTAGCTTAATTTTCTTTTGTATTTTTGCTGAAAATCACCTTTGTGACAGCATCTCTGGAATAGCGCTATTCAAAAGGAAACAGAAATTAAAATCCATTTGGAAAAATATTTTCCTTGACACAGCTGTCATGATGCAAAATATGAACTCTGACACCTCTCCCAATATAAAATAAATTAGTATTGGAATGATAAAGTATGAAAGCAATCAACTGGATTTTTAAATCATTACTGGCAAACTTCACAAGCACATGGAGGGCTGGCCTGATAAAAATTGGAGTGTTAGGAAACCATCTACAAATATATGAAAGAAATCTTTGTTTTCTTTATCTAATCTGATGAAAGGTTTATCAGATAGACCACAAACGTAACGGCAACTTCAGTGAAGGAAATTTAAATTAATAGTTTCAAATTGCAATGTTTTCCCGGGCAAATAGAAAGTAAACAGGATTGTTGGCGGGAGTTGGCAGTGGTTAATGCAAAAAATGAACTTTTCAGTTTCCTAAGAAGGTCTCATTTTCGTGTGGCAGGTGTGTTATGTAAAAGTCCCCTTTGAGGTGTGCCTGGGCGGAGATGTTAGCATTAGCGTGGGCTTGAGTGCAGTCCAGGGCAGAGGCATTAGCATTAGTGTGGGTTTGAGTGCAGACTAGGGTGGAGACGTTAGCATTAGCATGGGTTTGAGTGCAGACTAGGGTGGAGACGTTAGCATTAGCGTGGGTTTGGGTGCAGTCCAGGGTGGAAACGTTAGCATTAGCATGGGTTTAAGTGAAGTCCAGGGCAGAAATGTTAGCATTAGCATTAGTTTGAGTGCAACCCAGGGCAGAAACGTTAGCATTAGCATGGGTTTCAGTGCAGTCCAGGACAGAGGTGTTAGCATTAGCATGGGTTTGAGTGCGGTCTTGTGCAGAGGCATTAGTATTACCGTGGGATTGAGTGCAGTGCTGTGCAGAGGCATTAGCATTAGCATGGGTTTGAGTGAAGTCCAGGGAAGAAATGTTAGCATTAGCATGAGTTTGAGTGCAACCCAGGGCAGAAACATTAGCATTAGCATGGGGTTGTGTGCAGTCCAGGTCAGAGATTTTATTATTAGCGTGGGTTTGAGTGCAATACAGGGTGGAGATGTTAGCATTAGCATGGGTTTGATTTCAGTCCTGGGTGGAGATGTTAGCATTAGCATGGGTTTCAGTGCAGTCCAGGACAGAGGTGTTAGCATTAGGATGGGTTTGATTTCAGTCCTGGGTGGAGACATTAGCATTAGCGTGGGTTTGAGTGCAGTCCGGGACAGCGACGTTAGCATTAGTGTGGATTTCATGTCTCCTGATTTGTGCCTCTGCCTGTAACTGTTGCAGTGGCCTGCAGTACGGAGAGGAAACGCTTTGAGCTCCCCTCCCTCCATTTCCCTGTAAGGCCTCCAGCGCATGGCTACGGGCATTTCAAAGCTAAATGGCTTGGTAGAAGCTCTTAAAATCCCTCTTTTTCAGTACTGTGCTGTATAATAATGTGGAATTTGGCAGCCACACCTGCCTACAAAAAGCATATAATTTAATCTTTCTGAAGCCTGTATTTACCCTCAATTCTTTTCTTTTTTCTCCCAATTTGCCACTTCACACTGGGTTAGTGATGCCTCACCGTTATTCAGGAGAGCTTCTTGAAATGCCATGCTGCCGACTCCATGTTCCAGTCTGAGTGTGACGGTCATCCACAGTGACAGGGACTCCATGTTCCACTCTGAGTGTGAAGGTCATCCACAGTGACAGGGACTCCATGTTCCACTCTGAGTGTGACGGTCATCCACAGTGACAGGGACTCCATGTTCCACTCTGAGTGTGGTGGTCACAATGACAGGGACTCCATGTTCCACTCTGAGTGTGGCGGTCACAGTGACAGGGACTCCATGTTCCACTCTGAGTGTGCGGTCACAGTGACAGGGACTCCATGTTCCACTCTGAGTGTGGCGGTCACAGTGAGGGAGGCTCCATGTTCCACTCTGAGTGTGGCGGTCACAGTGAGGGAGGCTCCATGTTCCACTCTGAGTGTGCGGTCATTGCGATGGCCAGCTCCATGTTCATGTTCTGGATGGCACATTCATATACTAAAAAAAGTGTCTTAAAGCTGATTTTTTAAAGTTCTTTTGAGGACATTTTTGTTCATATTTGGCAAACATTCCTTCACATACCAATAAAAATCTTGAATATGAATCTTAATAACCAATCAGGACAGCCCCACCTCCTGCTGCACGTTCACAGCGCTGCCAGAGCATACTGGGTGGGCGGGGCAACACTGAGCAGAGCATTGTGGGTGGGCGGGGCAACACTGAGCAGAGCAGAGGTAACGTTACTCAGACCTCCAAACGACGCAGAACTCAGGTTTTACATACCAGGTACTACATCTTACGCTTAAAAGCTTCAGAACTATATTTATACTCTGAATTTAGCTTATAGACATGTGTATTTACTTACACACACGTGTGTGTATAAGTGTAAATATGTGTAGGTTAATTACGATTCTCTATTCATTCTTTTAGTAATCTTCGTTATCTTTCTTCAAAGAAACAGTTTAGTTCCGAGGCCTGGGTTCTGGGGACAGGTTATTGTGCATTGTGGGGACTGGTTATTGTGCATTGTGGGGACTGGTTATTGTGCATTGTGGGGACTGGTTATTGTGCATTGTGGGGACTGGTCATTGTACATTGTGGGGACTGGTTATTGTGCATTGTGGGGATTGGTTATTGTGCATTGTGGGGACTGGTTATTGTGCATTGTGGGGACTGGTTATTGTGCATTGTGGGGATTGGTTATTGTGCATTGTGGGGACTGGTTATTGTGCATTGTGGGGACTGGTTATTGTGCATTGTGGGGACTGGTTATGGTCACTTTAAAGGAATATAAATGAGGAGATTAAGATTAAGAAAAAGTGCGCCTGTAAGACATTGATTGGAATCTGATCTTCATGGGCAAAATTAAATGCTCACATGTCAAATGAAGGACTTTAATTAATTTTCCCCTTCTCAGCTTGACCCTAAAGTCACGTGAACCATGGAGAGATAAAACACCCCATTTAGAACAAGAGATTAGTAATTCCTAATGAAGACAGACAGGAATGATTGAGTCGTTTTTTTCTATTTTAATTTTCAGGATTGGTTTTGTCAGCTTCATATAGACTGTGAACTATTATTATGATGTTCAATATGCAGGACACGCATGAAACATGCCTCTCTCTATGGAGAAATATAACTTGTGTATCAAGTGACATTATTGTACATATGTGAATGTACATGTGTGTGTGTTTTTTTAAAACTTCAAATTTGTAAGAGAAACACTACCACCAGCATGAGAGCTGAGGAAGTGTGTGTCTCCTCGTATCCTGAGGGCAATTAATACCAGTAGAGCGCAACTACCCCCGGGGGCAAAATCGGACTGGCAGACGGAGAGAAGAGGCAGAATGGCTTTGCCCTTTCAGAATGCACTGAAAAGCAGCGCTCTAAAGCAGGCCATCGACTGGCTGCAGCTCTGCATGGAGTGAAGCAGAAGAGTTCATGAAAGGCTGTGGGCATCAAGAATGGGCGATTTACTCTGTTCAATATGCTCTTTTCTTTCCTGGCATCACCACCCGGAAAGTAAATGGGAAATGGACTGCATTTATATCGCACATTTTCCAGCAACAACTGCACAAAGGCCTTTACAATGAATGCCTCTCATTCACGCATTCACACACACACACACACACACTCACACACACACACACCCTCTCATTCACACACACTCACACACACACACACACACACCCTCTCATTCACTCATTCACACACACTCACATACACACACACCCTCTCATTCACTCATTCACACACAAACACACACACACACACACACACTCATTCACCCATTCACACACACACACCCTCTCATTCACCCATTCACACACACACACCCTCACATTCACCCATTCACTCACACACCCTCTTATTCACCCATTCACACTCACACAGACACACAGTCTCTCATTCACCCATTCACTCACACACCCTCTTATTCACCCATTCACACTCACACACTCATTCACCCATTCACACACACATACACTCTCTAATTCACCCATTCACACACACACACACACACTCACTCATTTACCCATTCATACACACAATCTCTCATTTACCCATTCACACACACACGCACACACACACATTCATTCACCCATTCAAACACACACTCTCTCATTCACCCATTCAAACACACACACACACACACCCTCTCATTCAGCCATTCACACACACACAAACACACACACCCTCCTATTCAGCCATTCACACACACACACACACACACACCCTCTCATTCACCCATTCACACACACATGTTTTTTGCAAGGCCCAAACCGGCTTGTTGGGAGCAATCGGGGGTTGGGTGTCTCGCTCAAGGACACTTTGACACACACACAGAAGACCGGGGATCGAACCGACAACCTTCCAGGCGCTAGACGACCGGTCCAGCTCCTGAGCTAGTGCTGCCCCATAGGTGCCAGATGACCGGTCCAGCTCCTGAGCTAGTGCTGTCCCATAGGTGCCAGACGACTGGTCCACCTCCTGAGCTAGTGCCGCCCCATAGGTGCCAGATGACCGGTCCAGCTCCTGAGCTAGTGTTGTCCCATAGGTGCCAGACGACTGGTCCAGCTCCTGAGCTAGTGCTGCCCCATAGGTACCAGATGGCCGGTCCAGCTCCTGAGCTAGTGTTGTCCCATAGGTGCCAGACGACTGGTCCAGCTCCTGAGCTAGTGCTGTCCCATAGGTGCCAGACGACCGGTCCAGCTCCTGAGCTAGTGCCACCCCATAGGTGCCAGATGACCGGTCCAGCTCCTGAGCTAGTGCTGTCCTATAGGTGCCAGATGACCAGTCCAGCTCCTGAGCTAGTGCCGCCCCATAGGTGCCAGATGGCCGGTCCAGCTCCTGAGCTAGTGCCGCCCCATAGGTGCCAGACGACCGGTCCAGCTCCTGAGCTAGTGCTGCCCCATACGGTCTGCCTGGGCAAATTGCAGGAACAGAACCGAGAGGCTGAGAATAACAGGGTGTGATAATGAACAGAGAAGCCTGTCTGATGGGACCATAGAGCAATAATCAGACAATAATGAACTAATGATACTAATGACAATGTTGCTGCAGATCATGCTGATTATAATGGCTTGTGTGGGTAAGGCCACAATCTCCCGCAGTAGACAACAGCTAAGCAGCAATCACTAGCATTGTTCAAATCCCCGGAATTCAATCAAAGCTGCCTTGAAGCAACATGGTGTTCTCAACAAGGAAAAAACAACAACACATCTGCTGCCCTAAAGAGGAGGAGAGGGATGGGTTGTGGAAACAATATGTCCTGATACGCTATAAAAAACAAACATCCCGTAAAAAATGGCCACAATGTTGCCTGAGGAAAATCATTTAATGGGGAAAAAACTGCATAAATCCTGCTTATTTGGAGGTTAAGTAATGAGCTATTGTCATTATTCTACATGACTTTGACAGGGTTTAGAAAAAAGTTTATTATTATTATTATTACAACAACAACAACAACAACAATAATAATAATAATAATAATAATCATCACCATCATCATCATCATCTTCATCATCATCATCATCATAATAATTATCCCAATAGGGTTCCAGTAGCTCCATGTTTTATATTTGTCTTAACTTAACTTAACTTATTAACTTAACCTTCCGAACCCAGCACCACAGTAGGTATACTGGTTTTTGTTCTCATCATAATAGCAATTCCTGAAGTGAAATAGCTTGTTATTTGGTTTTAATTAGACACAATGAATGTCTAATGAGGTAAGGCCGACTCTTGTAATGCCACTGTTACAGGTTCTTTGGCAGTGGATGGATGAAACTGGCTCAGTCAGACGCACACAGTTTTATTATTATCATAACATAACAGAACTTATACATATTTCATATCATTGGGTACTGGCAAGCTCAGTTGGCAACACAGACCAACACAATGATTCTCAGTCCACCAGCACATCTCTCTCTCTCTCTCTCTCCCTCTCGCTCTCTCTCTCTGACAGATCAGTACTGATTATCCAATCATGGCGGCTGCAGGCCAGCTTAGCCACTCCCCGTCACTCTTCGCCAGCTGCCGGGGCCCAAACCACGCCCATACTCCATAGCCACATTATGTCAGAAACAAACATTCATGTCCCAGAGACCGAATATTCCACATCAAAGGCTGCTAATCAGACCAGGGGCCTCATTTATAAAAATGTTCTTAGATTTATACTTGAACTTGGTCTTAAGATAATTTCAGACGACGTGCTTACGTTTGATTCATAAAAGATACTGAGCATAAAAAACCTTGCTTACGCAGGTTCTAAGAAGCCCGTTTGTAACTTACGCACATGTGATCTATAAATCTCAAATTAACTTAAAATTGACGGCACCTGATCGTGCCTTACAATCAGTGATTTCCCCTTATATAATGCTAGCACAAATGAGGGTTTAGTCAGGAATAACCATGGACCAAAAGAGAAAAGCAAACTTTTTGGAAGATCATCATGCGCAAAAAAGTAATTCTGGTCTCTGAAAACTCTCTCCCTTCTAAAAACACGGTTTTCAATGTCTTCCAATAACGCAAGAACAGCCATGGTTACTTTCTTCTAATTTGACACACTATTTATAGAACATCGTATCCTGTTTTAAATTCAAAACAACTTGCGTCTGGCAATTAATTCTTCACACCTTTAATTGATCATTCCTATCAAATTGTTCATAAAGCTAATGCAAAGTTCACCGCAGACTTGGACGCATATGCACCCCAAACTGCAATACCCCTACATAACCAGCAGGAAGATCATTTACGTCAAATCTAGACTTTGCGTAGAGATAGAATCATTTCCATGTCAAAGTAAGGTTTTATAAATAACTAATTATACTTGGTTTTCTGCGTAAGTCATACTTAAGATCAAAATTGAACATAAGTCCGTTCTATAAATGAGGCCCCAGGTCTGAAGTGACTCACGTTTTCACTTTCCATAATGTGCTGTGGTGAATTATTTCCTTTGAGGTTATATCGCATTATTACCGTACTTTTCAGGATTTAACAAAGGTTTGTATCCAGACTGACTTACACAGATCACATTTTTACATTCAGCATTCAGTTCATTATCAGCTGGATATTCATGAGGA